>NC_057947.1:7449623-7539623 GCF_018555375.3 Anguilla rostrata
TGTTTTCTGATATAGTGCCGCGGAAAACGTAAAAGACACAGAACTACTGATGGAAAAGCCCATTTACACTCCCAGAAACGGTGGATACAGCAATGTACTGTAAATATGTGGACCTCTTGGAAAATATAAAAAATATATTTCACAATATTGTATTTTAAAAATGTGTTATAAATTACATTTGTATATATCCCACATATATTGTGGTGTGAGGGTAATATCTTGATGATATTTTTGTATTTCGATATACTGCAGTATTTTCTGCTGATAGATACAGAACTGCTAATGCTACACTCCGCGGCCTTTTAAATGAGGGTCATTTTTTACATAAAAATGAGTAGCATTCCGAGTCTGAATTATGCATATGAACTTTGAATAAATGATTTGCGGATTTCTGTGTCAGGGGAGGTGGCTTCTAAGTCTCTCATTTGGAAGTAAGAGTCAAGCATGAGTCAAGTATGTCTTCCTGGTCCAACCGCTGCAATTATGCAATTCACTGAACAGAAATAGCACCAGGCATTTGCAACAAATTCCTTACTCCAAGAGTAAAACAATAATATAACGTTTACGCCATGGATTATGCATTTGGAGCTATATAACTTATAGCTATAAACGAAATGACACAGTATAAAACCAAACAATTGATATAGCACAGTAAAGTGTTTCAAAGAATAAATCTGAAATCCCATTATATGTGTATGCAGGAGGGAGAGTAGGTGATGGTGATAACATTTTCTTTTTCGTAATTAGCGTATCTATTTTAGAAGTTAACCAGAGGCTGTAAGAATTCTGTTCCGGTAAAAAATGAGAATGAGAAGGAGGGAAACATAGTCTGCACTTTAAGCAAAGAACAGATAATACTGTGAAGGTATCATTAATACAGGAAGAAGCTTTCTGGTCTGGAGATAAGGTATACTGTATGTAATGTAGGATCACCAGCAAGATACAGAAACCAAGACTTTTTCTTTTCCTTCAGAGCAATTCATTTTTCATCCTCAGATGAGCCTGCATGTAGTGCGTGTGTGTTTGTGTGTTTGTGTGTGTGTGTGTGTGTGTCTGTACGTGTGTGTCTGTATGTGTTCTAATGTGATTAAACGGCGGGGTTGCCCTACCTGTTTGACCTCGGCCTGTAGGTGGCGCAGTTGCAGACACTGCTCCAGCCGTTTCTGTGTCTGGTCTGCGCTCAGGTCCAGCTCGTGCTGTTTCTCATGGAGAAACTCCAGCAGCTCCTGCACCTGTGTGGCCAGGTCCACCTCCTTCTCCCCCGTCAGCTCTATGCCTGTCACACACACACACACACCCATAAACACACACACACACACACATCCACACACACACACACACACACACACACCACCCACCAACACCACCCACAAACACACACACACACACACACACACACACACACAGACGTGTTCACATGCAGACACAGACATGAAAAAAACCACACATGCGTTAACATTAACACACAGTAAAAGGGGGATGTGTCTTCACACTAGATGGAACTGTATTATATTCCATGAACCTTCAGTAAACTCTCTCATTATTATCTAACAGGCAAAAAATATATACATAATCAAATATTAATAGTTGTGCTCGGCTAAAATTGGTTGGTTTGGAGGTCTTTCAAAATAAACACATGAGAAAAAACAAGTGCATCAAATTATTTACACAGGTTTCTTGTTCACATACTGCTTTCTATTGTGAGTGTATTCATTAAATATTTATCATAAAGTTTAATGAAGGAACTTCATTATTGCCACTTCTTGTTTTATGGTTCTTTTTTTGAAAGGCAAGGAAATCAAAGTTCATTTTACTTCCATTGTCATAAAAATTGAATTTTTTTTAAGCACATTTACAATAACCACTTGAAAGAGACATGGCTCAGTCTTGCCACAGAACTTATTAAATAAAGCCATATTCAGACTACACCATGCATCTGAGAAATATACAGGCGCCAAAGAACAGCTTACAACATTTCAATATCCCTGAATGTTTAAATGCCGCTCTAAGTCAGCCTTTGTGATTGCGTTTAAATGCCCAGTGTAGGCCCAGCGGTGCGTGAAAGCCGCACGCTAAGATTGGCAGGAAGCGCTGAGGCGGCGGCGCGGTTCCGCAGCTGCGCGTAGGAGAGGGGACTGCGAGGGTTAAACCCCGCTAGCCTCCCGGCGTGTCGTATTGACGCACCGCGCGAGTAAGAGGATTGTGGGAGAGGGGGGGAAAGGCCACGCTTTTTAACCCAAATAGCGACTCCTCAGCAGCTGGCGAGCTCCAGAGCTGAATAAACAAGGCCGACGTTTTTCCTCACGTTCTCTTGGTCGAGCCTTTACTCGGTAAGCAAAAAAAAAAAAAAAAAAAAAACAGCGCGGCAGCTGTCTTAATCCGAACGCGCGTCCGAGAGGGCAGGCCCCTCCCCCGGACCTGGTCTGGCCCCTCCCACTCACTCACCGGAGGCCTGGACCTCCATGATGTACTGGTGGAGGCTCTGCCCCCCAGACCAGGTCTGGCCCCTCCCACTCACTCACCGGAGGCCTGGACCTCCATGATGTACTGGTGGAGGCTCTGCCCCCCAGACCAGGTCTGGCCCCTCCCACTCACTCACTGGAGGCCTGGACCTTCATGATGTACTGGTGGAGGCTCCGCCCCCCAGACCAGGTCTGGCCCCTCCCACTCACTCACCGGAGGCCTGGACCTCCATGATGTACTGGTGGAGGCTCTGCCCCCCAGACCAGGTCTGGCCCCTCCCACTCACTCACCGGAGGCCTGGACCTCCATGATGTACTGGTGCAGGTCCTGGCCCTGCTGGATGACCTCGAAGGTCATGTTGTTCATGGCCAGCTTGCGCTCGGCGTGCCGCTGGAGCCTCTGCTCGGCCAGCGCCAGGTCCTCCGAGCTGAAGTCGCTCGTCTGCCGCTGCAGGTCCTCGTTCCAGGCGTCCAGCTCCGCCGTCACCTGGCAACACAAACATTCATTACAGAGTGGAATATACCACATATACTATTGAGGATACTTTATATGTATAATATACAGTATATTGTATAGTGTATATGCCATTCATCATCTGAACCATAAAAGATACAGCAATGTTTCACAATATATGAGCAAAAATGATAATTAATGATAATTAATTAATCCTAATTTCAGATATTTAAAAAGAGAAAGAAAGCCGCACACTCCCTGCTTCCAAATATTGAAATTCTTTCTCAAAAATGAATTTTTGTGAAATATAATTAAATTCTATTCAGATAATTATGTGAAAAGTTAAAATATTCACTAAATATATTGCAGTATATTCTGTATATTAAGGGCACCGTATCACACTGCTTTGTCCAATACCTGGCGGCTCCTAAGGACATTGTAGCAGCATGACGCCACACCCTCAGCCGCACGCTAAAGTACACAATCCATCTTCATTAGCCACGTGACACGATTCATATCGAATTAGGATTATTATATTATCGGTCCAAACCATCCGTGCGAAAGGAGTATGGATCTTTAAATCTTCCTCCGGCATTTCTCACACCAAACCGTTCTACGCGTTTTATCTTTAAACACTCAACCGAGTTTTTTTTCTTTCTGCTGAAATCGTTATTTTCGTGCGCAATTGCTAATGGCAGATAATGAAACCAATCAGCCATTTTGTAATCAGAAGTGTATCGGCTTCTGCTGAGCGAGGTGGGGACTGAGACCGGCAGACATGCATTATCCCAGCAGGTCAGTAAATAAGTGCTCGCCGGTTGATTAATTCTGTATAACAGTCGATTTCATCCTCAAATACCCCTCTTCTGCTACTTCGTGATATAAATCTCCTCAGAAAAGGCTTGGCTCTTTCCCTGTTTTCCTAACGACAGTGAAAACCTCCACGTTAAACATACTGTAGAACTGAGTCACTGTGGTCCACTGTATGCTTTCAATTCTACAGTGAAGCAATTATAAAATGGAAATGTAAACTGAAAATTACTCAAATGCCTTTGTTTATTGAAATAATGTTGGTTTAGAATGCGTAAAGCACGTAAGGAAAACCATGCCGTGACATTGCACCCATCCGCATCCCAATGTGTACATGAACAAAAAAAATCAGTAAACAAATACCGATGTGTGTGCTAACCTATCTGCTTTGGAACTCTGCGCTAGCTCTCCGAGCTGTCAAAATAGGGCCCCATGACTAATTCCTTCATTATCAGGGAAAAAGGGCTGTATTGCTCGGCACTGAAAAATGCAGTCCGTGGTAATTTGTGATTCCAAGCAAATATGTTTGAGACACGCACACACATAACCATCCCCATATGCATGCGCACAGGCGTGCACACATATATTCTCTGCTCTTTTTAATGTAGAATACACTGCAAAGCAGGACCGGTCCACCATGCAGATTACCCACAGCTCTTATTAGGAAGAACACGGCTATCAATCTAAGTCAACTGCTATCAGGGCTCCCCAGCCAAACACTGCATTATTTAATAAAGTGCAGCAGCGAGCAGATGTACCCACACGAACAGAGACTCGCTCCCCTCTCTCTCTCTCTCTCTCTCTCTCTCTCTCTCTCTCTCTCTCTCTCTCTCTCTCTCTGAACCCCCTCCTCTAGGGCCACCTGAGCCTTTTTCCCCAGGGACCCTCCCACAATCTGCTCCCCCCCCGCCCCCACCTACCCCCGCCCCCCCCAATGCAGGCCCCTCCCCCACCCACCGGGCCGCCGCCCACTCACCTCGATGGTGTACTGCTCAAAGATGCGCAGCTGCAGGAAGATGTCCAGCTTGATCTTGCGCTCGTGGAAGAGCTCCTCCATCTGACCCTGGGCCTCCTCCAGCTGCTGCAGCACGCCCTCGATGTGGGCGATAGAGCTGTTGTGCGGCATCTTGTTGCTGGACATGGCCGAGTCCCTGCAGGACGGAGGGGAGGGGAGCGGGAGGCGACAGGCCGTCAGCGCCCGTTCCCGATGGCGGGAGGGCGCCGACGGGCCCACGTGGGCAGGGAGAGCTAGGCACGGTGGTGCCAACTCGGAGCGGGGGGCAATGATTTCACGGCAATGATGTCACCCGCGACTAGCCCACACCGCCTAGATCAGTTCCCTTCGTTCCTGGTCTCAGGAAGAGCCGCAGGGTCGGCTGGTTTTTGCTGCTACGCGCCACTTCGTTGGTTTCCTGGGTCTGAATTGGTTGCGAATATTAAAGCGAAAGCAAGAACCAGCAGACCCCGCGGCCCGCCAGGACCAGTAATGAAGATCACTGCCGCAGCTGTAGAGACCGCCCCCCTGGGCATGGTCTGAGTGGACTGTGCATTCGGGACGCTAACTGGGACGCTGCGGTGACGACTTTCAGTAATCACCATCACTCTCAATATAAGTCAATGCATCCCAAGCTAAAAAAAAATGGGAGAAATATATGCTAAAATACTGACAGAGCAGAAGACTGTGAATGGATAGCCCCCTTTTAAGAAGCAGCGCTGGCCTTAAAAATCCTGGCCCTTCCTTTCAGAGAGCTGGGCCAAATTAAGTACTGACAGTAAAATTAAAAGCAAGGGCCCAGAGGATATAAATCAACTGGTTTTTTTACATCTCCTGTTAGACAGTGTTACAGTTTATTAGCCTCGTGATGAAGCCATTTCATCAGTCAAACTGAGCGCACTACTCACGCTAACAGGAGAACTGTAACTGCATTTACCTTTCATTAAGAAACATAAGAAACGAACGTAACCTTTGTTATATGAAATCTTCTCGTCCGTTTTAACCGTCAATGCGATCAAACCGGTATGGACTCAATTTTCACACCGAGAAAAGCAGACGAGGAAAACGCTCTCCTTTGTTGTCATCACATTCAGATGTAATTTAATAGAGCTCCCCTTTGCGACAGCACACACAAGGAGCTATTCTCGTGAAAGCAAATAGCTCAATCAAAGGTTAATTGTGTGACAAAGCGAGAAATATCTCCATTGCATAATTAGCCCATCTTCCTCTGAGCGGCACGATGCCTTATTAATAAAAGCAATGAACGCGCAGCTACCCGACTCTTCTCTCGTGCCAACCGCGCTCGGAGAAGATCTCCCAAGACAACGGGGACAGCTGAGTTTCCATGCTGTTTACCGTCCCCAGTGACACTTGACTGGTAATCAGCAGGCTGTGGTTTGAAATATAAAATATCAATCTGTAGCAACACCCTCGAGCAAGGCTCATAACCTGAATTCCAGTAAATATCCAGTCGAATACATGGGGTACGAGCAGACAGCTACGTACTTTGCCCAGGACAACAACGTCCAGCAGGCAAACAAATGTGAATACACTAGGGTGATGTTTAACCTCATATTATATAGGGATGACACATATATCTCAGATAGTTCTGGTTACACCTACTGCTATATTGCTTGTTTTTGCTGTAAGCTCATACATTCATTTCAGCTGCTAGCCAGCAATACTGCCCCCTGCAGGCAGGCAGCGGAAGTCTCACCTCAGCTGCTGGATGAGGTCCTCCCCCTCCTTAATGACGTTGAGCGTCGCCTCCAGCGTGGCGGTCTGCTGCTGCTTGAACTGCTTGATGAGCTCCTGCACGGAGTCCACCGAGTCGGAGCACACCTCCTCCAGGAGCTCCTTCTGAAGGTCCTCCATCCAGGTCCACAGCTGGAGGGGGGAGATGCAGAGGACGGCTCCCATGAGGGCGGGCAAAAAAAACCGGCTGCGTTTTTTTAAACAGCTCAATGCCTGGCCTCGTTGAGAGAGGTTGCTCACTAGCGCCAGCACGGCTGGCTCCAGTAAAGGTCCTCAGCCGCCCATTTCAATGTGAGTCAATGGTACCAATGAGGTCATCCTCCCTGCCTGGCTGAGGAGCTCCTGTAACTACTGAAGTTGCTGAGGCGCTATAGAGCTGCAGTGGCTAAGGAACAGACAGACCGGTCAATGAAAGAACATTACACAGCCTCTATGTTAAAGAGTTTTCTTATAGTTTGAGTCTTATGTTAATGCTACAGCGAGTCTTCGCGGGCATGCTCAAAATACACACGGGTGCAATCAACACACAAACTGTTGCAATCAAAACACCACGGTAAGTCTGAACATGAAATGATGCAGAACCGGAATAAATTATCCAGCGAACTCATGACGGAGTCACAATACTTCTCTCAAGAGGAGGGGAAACAGAATCCCAAATCCACACAATAAATATATCACCACGTTACACCACACAGGGAAGTGTTTTCTTTCTGCGGTCTGGTCATGGTTTCGATAGCGCGGCTATTCATCCGAACTGGGTCTACCTGTGCGCTGCTGTTATTTCTGCTAAGGTCACAGACGTTAAAATGCTTTTTCTGCTCGGCCGTTCTCTGAGAATGTCCCTGTCGTTAGAAATGGCACAGGACTCCCGCACTGTGGCATTTCTCGCCAGTCCCCGATTCGCTTTTGTTTGCGCTCTAATTTCTCTCCTTAGGCGAAGGCTCGAGAAGGTCACGTCGCCTTCGCATTCGTTAAAACTGTTCCATTCCTACTGGAGTTTTTCAGAAATATCACTGCAGCATTGGCATCACATTAAATCATTGTGCACTTCTCCTAGATGATTATCAGCAGGAAAATAGATGCTCTTTCCATCATTAGAACAGGTGTCCAATGCTTGACTATCACAACATGCAGTGAAAGAGTAAATATTCTCAAATGCAATGGTATGCGAAAAGATAGAGAATATTTCCCCAAAGACTCCCACACAATTGAGTCTGTCAATTTGTCTAAATTAAAGGGCCACATATCATTTGACCACCAGGGGGCCAACGTAGACTCAAAGGGGGTAATGCTTGGCGATTTGATTGCTCTCATTCTCAGTTTCACAAATAGGACCAAAAAAGTGTATTGAGTCAGCAAAAAACACAGCTGGGAACATTTTAACTTCTTAAATTTTAGAAAATGACATTGTGCTTTGTTTGTCTGTTAAAACAGTGAATAACCAAGTATGAGGACAGCTTATGGGTATCAGCCAGCTTGTGTGTGTGTTTGTGTGTTTGTGAGGGATACTACCATTAATATGGTTTCTTAATCATATCGGTCAGCATCCTTTCAAATTAGATACACAGCTAAACAACAGGACATTAAGTGCAAATTCAATGGGCCTTGCGAGCAACAACCAAGAGCCAAATCAGTAACTATGCAAACAATGCTGTAGCCTACAAGGGCACTAGGTAATGTACAGAATGCAATGACATCATAGGGCCTTCTGATGGAAGTGGATGTGTTCTGAGATATGATCCCATTCACTTGATGAGCCCATACGGGCTAAATGAGAAGCCTGGCTAGGCTCCATCAAACATTCTTATGTTCATTTACGTCTCCTCCAGGCCATGGCAATAAAGCGCCCAGCTGTCATATACAATATTATACAATTTGTTAAGCTAATTCTAAGCATACACAGGCGATTATGCACATTGCAAATGAGACAATGTGAGGAAAGGGATTTCTTTATATCAATTCAAGATATTCTTTTAAATAAAAAGCATTATTTGGTAAATTAATTAAATTATCTGCCACATTAATGAGCCATGCTAATGGTTTGTTCTCCTTGAGCGTAAATTTGCTTAACAAAACTGATTATTTTTTACATTATGGTGCCATAAATCCAGATAAAGCACTGAAAAGCCATTCAAATTGTGCTCTATCAAGGAAGCTCTTACAGTTAATGTGAGAGGTACAGTACAAGACTAGCTTGTACACAGTATACCGTATTCATGTTGCAAGGGTTAACCCTTCTATAAAACAGAGTGGCTTTGCCGTTTCTGTGGTTCCCATAGTAACCGCTCTTCATGTCTGATCTGAGCACGCTCAGGATTACAAATGTTGCTCTGCAAGACCCCAGCAATTCTTACCGCTGAAGGATTCCTGCTGTACGGCCTAAGCCTAACTAGTTCACGTAGAATTACACAGAGACATTTGAATAAGGACATGGGATTAGCAGGGAAATAAAACAGAACTGGCTTACGTATTGAAATATAGTGCTGATATGGGGAAGAGGTAAGTACGCATGGTGCACACACCAGGTATATACCAGCACGTAGCGTGCAAATGTGACGCTAATACGAGGACTATAATCAGTAGCTTTAGCATACAGGCAGACTTCCGCTACCAAATGGAGGGGTTGAAGTGGGTCCTGTCTTAGTTAGGACCTGTTTAGGCGGAGGATTCCCTGGGAAAACCAGGCTGTTCTGAGAAGGGGAATTCTGTAAGGCAGTTTTCCGTCTGGAACGAGTAGGAAATCGGCGCAGAAACTGGGAGACAATGCTGCTGGAGACACTTTCTTTTGAGATCAAACGAGGTGCTGAGTTATTGAAGCCATTAAATATCCCAAACCACTCATAAGAAAGAGTAGGGATTTCCCCCAGCGTCCTGTCTGAGTTTCTAACATTCCTCTCCAGTTCTATCATCTTCTGTTGAAAGGATCCCAACCTCACCGCCACAGCTGACTGGTGGGGAGCCTTTCCATGCAGAATGGCTGTCTTGCATCACCCAGGAAGGAGCTGCAAGTCAATGGTGTGTGATGGTCATTACATCCCCTCATTGTTTAAAAAACAGTGAAAGCTGTGAATAAGCAAAGCGCGAGGGACCTCAGGTGTGTGTGTGTGTGTGTGTGTGTGTGTGTGTGTGTCAGACAGAGAGAGTGAGAGAGAAACGGGGGTGTACAGACTCAGTGACCATCACAAAAAGGCCTGGCTATCTAAAGATCACAGACTGGCATTTAATATCGGTGATGTGCTTATTGGAGGGGGAAGGGGGGATGTATCTACTTTCATTTTTTTCATTTGTGTACTTTAATGCTTTTGCAATGCAGCTCACTTGTCTTGCAAAAGAAGCACACTTGAATTTGAATTTGAGACACGGGAGACAGACGCAGGGCAGGAGTTCTAACAGCCTTCTGGGACACAGAGCTGGCACACGGTTCAGTTCCTCTTTAATCCCTACAACCAGCCCGACAGAGGGGGGGCAGGGGGGGCAGGGGGAGGGCGTGGGGGTGGGGGATGCGATGACAGAACTCCGGGGGACATCACAGTCGAGTCAGCAGCCAGAGACCTGGCTCTCTCCCAGGCCGAAGACACAGCGCCGAAGACACAGCGGTGGCTGACTTTCCGGGAGCTTCCGTTTCTCGTCTGTTAATTAGCATCACGTTTCAACAGCGCGTCCTCGGCGTTAAAGCTGCAGACACAGCGGCAGACGCCGAGGGCTCGAATGTCCCGATGGAGCAGAGGGGAGGGTCAGGGGCTCCAGCGGCACCCCCTGGGGTGAGCGGGGCCAGGGGGGACCCCGACAGAGGGCCGGCATTGGGCCAACAGCAACACGCATCGAAGCCTCCGCTCGAACACAGCGGCGAGCGGCGGCTCTGACACCCAATCAAACTCTGGGGTTAAACTGTACAGACACCGTTCATCCCACTGTTTAAATATGCGGGATGTACAGTGTTTCAGTCAGATCAGGCTTTTACTGCCATTACACACATACACACACAGGCATGTGTACACACACACACTCTCTCTCACACACACATGCACAGGCGCATGCACACACATACTCACACATGCACACGCACTCATGCACACACACACACACAGGCACACACACACACACATGCACACAGGCACACACACACACACACACTCACACATGCACACGTGTGCTCACACACACACACACACACACACTCACAGGCACAAACACACGCACACACACACACATTCACACAAAATCAACAAGTCAAACAGTTAATCCCCTAAAGTACGACTTTTGCTCCAAACCTCAAGAAAAATAATGTCAGCTGGATTCATGGGATTTCACAAACGTGATTAAATTAATCCAACTCCAACATTTTAAATCAATTATATTTTACGGGATAAAAGAGCAAAACGGGGAGAAAAAAAACTGGCATTCAAATCACTCTGATGCAATAACTGGAGTCTGGACAAAGCAGTACGGATTTTGAACTAGCCGTACTAGCAGTACTATTTAAAGCAATACAACGACGGCAGTAAGAACAAGCGAGACCTCCTTTCATGTCTAAAGTGTGTGTCTGGCGTGTGCTGTGTGTACCTGCTGTGTGGGCAGCGGTATTGACTCTGACGGAGCATCTCCTCTTTAGCCAAGCAGAACGCACGCCAGACAGAGTCTTCCAAAGAGCCCAGACCGCACGGGTCCATCTGAACATGAAAACCAATGTGCACAGCACAGCACAGACGACCGGCTGCCTCCTTCCAGCCAACACTGTAAAATGACTGCAATTTTCTATTGTCCTGCACACTCAGCAGATTGTACTTATTTGACACTAATTGCTTTGTTAAGTACCTGCAATATGATCTGCTGTATATCGCTTACATCAGTGAGATGCAATGCAAAACCAGTGGGGCAGACATACTATACGGATCTGTTATCTTGCCATACAGCGTATAACTAATGACTATGACAAATGAGAGAAACAGATTCAATGTTAGAAGTAATTATTTTAGTAATTTTGTAGAGAGCGAAACCAGTAATGGCCCTTAACCAGAACAAACGGAGGGATAACTCCCTGACTTCAGGATCATTACCCGTGGATACACATTTTGACATAATAGTGATTTGTGTAACTTGAGTGATGCAGTTTCTTATATCCCAGTGCAGACCCGGTGATGTTCCGGGTAGAACACTGCCGTTGTACCCTTGAGTATGGTATTTAACCTGCATTGCCTCAGTATATATCCAGCTGTATAAATGGATGCAATGTAAAAATGCTATGTAAAAACTGTGTAAGTCGCTCTGGATAAGAGCGTCTGCTAAATGCCTGTAATGCAATGATGCGGGGGCACTGACATCACCCTAAAGTGATGGCCGTCCCAGCATGCAATGTGAGCTGTGGCGCTCGCATCATCGCTCGCTAAGATCCGCGAATACGATCTGACAGGATTCCTGGAACCGCCGGCGATCCGCGCGGGAAGCCCGGCTCTCAGAACCACATGACTCTCTTCACTCTTTCGCACGAACCCTCGTCTGCTCACAGCGACCCGGTGCGGTCCGCACGAACGCCGGCTGCGCACCGCAGCGCAACCTCTGTGACACTCCGCGCCCTCTACGCTCCTAAAACCTAAAAATTTACAGCCTGCTTACCAGGCGCCCTGTGGTTCTCGCGCCCCCAAAAAATAAAAATAACTCAGACGCGAGCAGTCGAAGACGTGCGTCGGCTGCCAATATGGAATAGAGCGTATAGAATCAATTACACACGCTGCGCGGTGGGGTCAGGCATGTAGACCCGCAGCCAGTGCCTGAGGAACACAGACAATATAACTCCCACCGTTAGCTTTAACCGGAGCCACGAATTCAGCGAAGTTTGAAGACTCCACAACAGCTCCACAGGATATAAAAGCGGATCGCAAGCATTCAAGGTAATTCTATTACCTTGAAAGAAAGGCAGAAGGAAAAAAAAACGAAACTCAATTCTCCCAAAAAAAACGAAGTCACGATAACAAACACGGCCGTCACAAACGACAACGGATCGATAAATCGGCACGACCGAGCGCCAGGGAGACGCAGCCCGGCGAAACCCAGCCCGGGAAATCCGCCGCGCGACGATTACGGTAATCCGTTAGCCCCAGCCGCGCGGCTTAGCCTTAATATTAAACCGCGCTGAGCTTAGAGCGCTAACCGCTTCCCGCCGCCGCCCGCGCGTTTTACGCATTCCGGGGCGGCTCGCTCTCTCGGCGGCGCATTGCTAGCGCGCGTCACGCGTCGATGTGACCGCCTCAGAATCGGCGCGTCCGCCAGCGGAGCGGACGCGGCGACGAGACAGCAAGATCGAAAGAAAGGGCTCCGCGTCTTTTTTTAAAATTCAGTTTATTTTTTTTGTCGGTTGAAGGACTGATTAGAGACGAGGGCGGCAGGGCAGCGGGACGCCGCGGCGGGGATCAGAAACAGGACCGCGCGCGCGAGACCGCTCGCCCCTCGGTTCGAACGACAGAGGGGCGCTGCGGGGCGTCGACCGCTGCGTGACCTGGTGGATAAGAAGAGCAATTTCACAGAACAGAGGGAAGAGACCGCTTAGAATTTTTTTTTTTTTTAAACTCTAGGCCTGCTACGTGACGTATTATATAGGCACTGGCAGAAAGCGCAATAAAACAGCCGCATTTGAAAGCTACAGAGGCCCCCGCCCTCCTGCATTACTAAACACACGTTCATCTCTTTGAGTTGTAATATGTAATAAAGCGTATATCAGTGCTGTTTCGGTGAAGCGGAGGTTCGCGGAAAGCGTGCCTCAGACGCGCACACGCTCAGATCGGCCCTGCTCGCGAGCACTCTCATCTGGCAGGGATCAGACTCCGCTGGAGCACAGACTCCCCGCATTCCTCAGTAATCTGGCAGTGATCCCCTCTGAATGACTGGTATGCTCCTCAGTGCAGTCATTAACGGCAGTTTAGCCCCCCCCCCCAGACAGACAGCTGAGGCCGCGGCGTCTGCTAACCGCCCCCGCCCTCCCCCCCGCGTCGCCCCACGCGCGCTGGAACGTTCCGACGACAGCCGGGTGGAGGGAGGCGACGGGCAGCATCCGCACCTATTTATCTATCGACACCCCCAACCCCCTACCGCACACCCCCAACCCCCTCCCCACACCCCCAACCTCCTCCCACACACCCCAACCCCCTACCGCACACCCCCAACCTCCTCCACACCCCCAACCCCCTCCCACACACCCCAACCCCTTGTCTTCCCGCACAGCCCCAACCCTACCCTGCACACCCCCAACCTCCTCCCGCACATCCCGCACCCTCCCGTCACCCCCAACTCCTCCCCACACCCCACCTCTGCCCCCACACGCCTCCAACTTCCTGGGCTCCCCCCAACCTCCTCCGACACCCCAACCCCTCGCACACTCTCCATCCTCCTCTCGCTACTACCTCCCTACTCCCTCCTCCTCCTTCCCACTCTCCTCTCCCCCAGCATTCTCGTTCCCTGGGCTGGCCCTCGTCCTGGGGCGGCCTACTCTCTTTGGTGTTGTGGGACCGGACATGTCCAGCAGGAGCTTCCCTCTGCTCCACGCGCTCGGACGAAGTCCTGATCTGCACTCCAGGTGCGGGCCGCCTTGTAATCTCTCCGTTCGCCTCCCCCGTCTGGCTAGCTGCTCCGCGCCTCAGAGCTTGTCTGCTTGTGAGTGTTCTCTCCGCCCCAACAAACACCAGAGATACTACACAGAGCCAGGTTACGCACACGTGACAAGACCTCTGTCTCTGTCTCTCTCTGCTGCTGAGCTCTCCTCTTCTCTCCTTTCCTCTCCTCTCCTTTCCTCTCTCCTCTCCACCCTCAGTCTATGATCTCTCTCTCTCTGCTGAGCTGTCCTCTCCTCTTCTCTCCTCTCCTCTCCTCTCCTTTCCTCTTCTCTCCTCTCCTCTCTCCTCTCCACCCTCAGTCTAAGATCTCCCTCTCTCTGCTGAGCTCTCCTCTTCTCTCCTCTCTCCTCTCCACCCTCAGTCTAAGATCTCTCTCTCTCTGCTGAGCTGTCCTCTCCTCTCCTTTCCTCTCCTCTCCTTTCTTCTCCTCTCCTCTCCTCTCTCCTCTCCACCCTCAGTCTAAGATCTCTCTCTCTCTGCTGAGCTGTCCTCTCCTCTTCTCTGCTCTCCTTTCTTCTCTCCTCTCCTCTCTTCTCTCCTCTCCTCTCCTCCCTCAGTCTAAGATCTCTCCCACGGGGGCACCTGGTAAACTCCCCGGAGCGATGGCATCACACGGAGGGAGAGAGGCCATCTGTGCTGAGAGTGTGGTGTAAACCCAGGCTCTGTAATCCCAGCACTGCCAGGCAGAGATGCTGTTTTTCACCACCGCGCCCGGAGCGAGTGAGGAGGGAGCCGTGAGACGGGGCGAGTATCCGGGTCGCGCGTGCACGGGCCGGCCAAATCCCTGCCGCCGTCAGACGCCGGACCTGACCTCGAGCCGACACCCACGGGGGCGTGTCCTCGCACGCGGGAAAACACGTGACGTCGGCACGGCCCGGACGGTCGGGACGGACTCCCACCTGGGGCCGCTCCAGAGGTTTACCCAAACTACGGAAAACCGTCTCGATCACAGAGGCGGGGATTAAAACAACCGCGGCCAATGGGAGATCGGCAGTTTGGGCCAAAGCCCGTACGAGACTCTTTTACACTACGGTGGGTGTCTAAGCCCCGCAAATCTTACGATTATCCCCAGCTAAGCCTTTTTTTGGTTAATCTGCGGATTATTTATTTATTTATCCAATCCGCTTTTTAAATAACGATGCACCACAGAATTTAAAGTCTCAGTTGTGCTCCTGTAACGTAAAGCACGTTATGTAGACTCTGTGTGATATCAGGCTGATTTTCCTACTATAGATTTTCTACCCAATTTTTATAGATTTAAAAATCCATATCATGCTGGTATTACAGATTTCATATATCCCAATCATATCCCAGACCTAGTCCAAATCCTCTTTGTGTGCGCTCAGTAGGGGGATCATTGCATTAAAGCACACACAATGGCGGTATCAAAGCAAAAGACCTTCATAGCATAAACAAGATTAGACATCGACACATATGGAATAATGTGTCTGCCCAGCCCTTGTACAGGGCATGACCACAATCTCAACCTGTACAATCGTGACATCTCTCCGCCTCTGTTTGGAGCAAAACATAGCTTCACATAAGGAACAATGCAGCTGTGGAGGTTATGGCTGATACCCAATCACTGCGCCCAGTTCTCTCATCAGTCCTGAAGCTCCTCCCCTTCCTCAGAGAATCTGACCGCCTCCCCCTGCCAGCAGACCCAATCCGGCGTAACAACCCCCCAGTGCTCCGCCCCCTTTGACATAACAGCAGACGTAACCACCCCCCTCCTTCAACCTCTGCATACAATCGGCTGCTGGAAAGGTGTGTCTGTCTCAATGCTGTTGTTCTGCTTCTTCTTCTTCTTCTTCTTCTTTTTCTTAAACTGCCGGATTCATGTTATCTCTTTCAGTCAGTCTATTCCACTGAGGAATTCTGCGAGCATCAGAACCAGATGGCACAAACGAAAGCCACGATTTCTCCTCTTTATTAACTGCTCGTTCAAAGCAAATCCCTGCCGAGCGTTCCGTTGGCAAAATATATTTGGGTCAGACAAATAACAAGCAAATAAAGGATGAAAAGAAGAGCAAATAACAAATAAATCATCTTTAATGGTTAGTGAGATCCAGACTATTTGTACCGTTTGATTTTTTTTTTTTTTTTGTCTTTCAATGACATTCACTAATCATAACCGAGGGCAGAACGAGCTTCAACCCCTTTCATGTCCAGGATCAATAAAATGTTTGACGTGTTCTACAGATTCAAAGGGAGAGCAGAGTTCAGTTCTGAGGAGAAATTATACTGTTTTTCTTGCGCATCATATTTTCCCCAGTAACACACTTAAGACTAGAATATACCTCATTTTCTCTGGACCACTACACTCAACAACCCTCCTATGACAATTCAAAATAATCAATTTTCCATTTTGGTGAGTGACTCAATCCATTCACTGGGCTAACAGAGGAAATCAAGGCAGGGCTGTGCGTGCACTGCGTGTAATCAATGTTAACTGTAAATGCAGTAAACATGTGCACATCTTAGATGATTATAGACAAAACAATAAATGTCCCAAACATTGTCTGAAATACAAGTACTGTGCCAGTCTATATGATTGCAAATTCCTATTAGTAATCTTATATTATTCAGTGTGGCCCAACTGTCAATGTATGGATTAAATATGAACCCCTCATATATCCATCAGAGGAGGATGTTTGTTGTAGTGTGTTTTGGACACGTTAGAAAAATAAAAGTGTCCCTGCAGGATAATTATTCATTTCTCCTTCTAAAGTTGTGCCTGGTGGACTTCTGATATTCAGATACCAAAGTGCAAGCTTGCATACTGTATGTTAGCTCTTTAGAGCTGTACATCCCAACAGAGGTAAATCATCTGACCCAAATATACAAAATCCATCATAATGCAAGGATTACATCTCACTTTGCCAATAAAAACCGGATCCAAGTACTGGTGTTAATGCTGTCCATATCTTCGGCAGCTACACTCATGTGCTCACAGCAATGCGTAATTATGCGAGCCAATTCTTTTCTTTGGCCTTGCTTTTTCGATAAAACGTAGTACAAATTTCAGCAACTTTCTGCTCCAGTAATTCAGAAAAAAACAGTTAGCATTTTCAATGATCTTTTTTCCATTATGTTAGTAACTGGTTTCACTTTTGAAACTTGGACATACAAATGGGTTCCAGAATGAGAAATTTCCTTTGACAAATGCAAGGAATCAGAACAAGAAAAAAGAACAGAGAAAAAGAACGGAAAAGGGAGGAAAAAAAAGGTTTATGTCTCATTTCAGTGCTTGGACTGTTTCTTGTCATCTGGGGCATCCCTGTGTGGACTGCACTGCAGTTAAAGAACTATCTGGAAAGTCCCATCACCCGGCTTGTCCATTTCTATGAGTTTCAACAGATCTCTAAAGAACATCTGAGAATAGCATGTTGGCATAGCCATTTTATAAACCATTTCTTAACCTTTAACCATTTCTCACAAGTTTGACTGCCACTGTCTGTCAAGAACAGCAGAATTCAACCCAATGATACTAATGTCAGCCATTTTGAATTTCATATGAACATCTGAAAAGTAAAGCAGTAAATACAGACACTCAGCACTAGCAAGCTATTTTGTCTAAAGCCATGGTTACTATTAACTCATATTTCCTTGTCTATATCTCCATATCTATCTACTAGCACAGAAATAGAAAGAAACAGGCAGACATTCAGGGAGACAGAGGAAAAAAAAATCTTTCTGATTCTATGTGAGGTACAATGGCCATGTCTTCTCTTCGTAAGATATTTTTAGGCACATGCCACCCAGGGCCCACAGTTCTATCTATGCGTCACACTGAACATTTATAGGAACATAAAATAAAGGCTTACAGGCTTGGACAGGGAGCCATTTTAAATCTGCAGTATAACAAGGCCGAAGAGCCCAGCTGTTTCCAATCAGCAGATCAGATGAGATATTTTCAAACAAAGAGCCCATCTCCAACGGCTGAGAGGAGCCAGCCGATGCCCTGCGAGGGGGGGTCGTGGGGGTTTGGGGGGGGGAGTCGTGGGGGTTTGGGAGGGGGGGCGGGTGATTCAGAGCGAGATCTGGGTTATGGCGCTGGGTATGTTATAGCACATGTAAGTGGTACTGTGCACACTGTGTGTTCTGGCCTCCTGTAAGGAGGAGAATTTTTGGAAAGGGGCGGTGTCGTGACGAAGCGGGACCCCCGCCGGGCGCTTCGTTCGGCGCGTCCCACCTGAGCCACCTCCTCGAAGTCGTCGTGGCGTTTCTGCAGTGCCCGCGCGCGGTGCAGCGACTTCCCCACACCCGTGTGCTTGCTGAGGAAGGCCTCCCCATGGTTCTCGATCCAGTCCATCACCTGCAAAAGAAGAGCATGCGGTGTTCAGACCTGCTCATGAAACACACAACTCTGTAGCCTTAACACGGTGTTCAGCCCTGCTTATCATTCACACACCTCAGCAGCCTTAACACGGTGTTCAGCCCTGCTTATCACTCACACAGCTCTGCAGCCTTAACACGGTGTTCAGCCCTGCTTATCACTCACACAACTCTGCAGCCTTAACACGGTGTTCAGCCCTGCTTATCATCCACACACTTCTGCGGCCTTAACACCGTGTTCAGACCTGCTTATCATCCAAACGCCTCGGCAGGCTGGCCCAGGGAAGAATCCATCATCCTCACCTCCCTGCCATGCCCCATTCCACCAGCGCTCCCTCACAGAGGCCGCACGCTGACAGAGACTCCCTAAAGTGCCACAGTCACACAGTCACACACACACACACCGCCTTGGACTGCGTCCACATTCGCTCCGAACTTCCACTCGCAAATAAACGCGAGTGTTTATTTCTTCATAAACACAGTTTGCCGGATTCATCAACACAATCAATTTTTTTTTGCCAAACCGTGTTTGCGAAGGAAAAAAAACAATTTTGAAGTCAATGGAGTCGACAGCGTGGAACGAATCCAGGCAACTGTCGGGAGTGACACTCGCTCACAGCGGACGAACGGCTGCGTCCACAACAGCCTCCTCAGCGTCTAAAACGCAGCAGAGACTTAAATAAACCGTCACGGAAAAAACACACGGGCAACACGGAAAACGAGCATCTTTTTTTAGGCCTGTCTGAGGCCTAATCAAAACAAGATGGTGCACCACGGCGCTTCGGCGATATCTCAATGGAGGTGGTGAAGAGTGCGGCTTCGGCGTCAGGAGCTAATTGTTATTTTTCTTCCCCGGCCGAGGGAAGGAGGAACACCCCCCCCGGCCGTGCCCAAATGAGCGTGTGCGTGGCACAGAGACGGGAGGGGCCCCTCGCTCGCGTGCGGGTGAGCCGGAGTGTTTACTGGAAGCGACAGGGAGGGTCCGGGCACCGTTTGCCGTCCTCTCCCTCTCCCTGATTAGAGCTTCCAACAGAAGCCGAGCGAAGAAAGGCCAGCCTGGCATTCAGCTGACACGTACGGGGGGAGGGGCTCCAACCAGGACGGGCTCCGCCTGCTTCCTGCCTGCCTGTTTTCCAAGAAGGGTTTTTGCGCTTTTATTTTTTATTTTTTTTGCCCGTGGCACAAAGGCAGTTGTTAGCTGGCTGTTAGCTTCGGGGGCTGTCGTTTTATTGCGGTTCCTGGCAGTCTCCCAATCAGTACCACCCAGCTCAGCCGCTCACCTCACGCTTTAATGGCATCGCTGACGACCTCAGATCATGGACTCGTTTAAAAAGACGCGCTAAGCAAAAGTCATTAAAGCCAACGGCCCCTAAAGGAGATGTTGAGGGGGGGAAAAAACATCACGTTTATAAATAACGTTCTGTTGTATGTCGCTGATGAGTTTGCACATTGCATCGCTTTTAAATGGACTGTGCCTATACTACCACCCGGTTTCCGGGCCTTATTGCAAGTGGTACTGAATTGAACTGTGTAATTACGTAAATTGCAAATGTAATTTTTTCCTGGTTCTTGCGACAGGTAATTGAAGGGCAAATGCATCGCAGTTCTTTTGTGGATTCCCTCCCTCAGTAATTTGTAGCTTAATTACCAAATCATTTCCATCGTTGCAGCACTCCCCTTGTCTTTTTTTATTCATTCCATGATGGTTAATTGGTGAATATATAGATTGACTGATTTTAATTATCAATACATTAGACAGATTCACTCTCAGCAAAGCAATCTGCAGACATCACTGTCTGTGGACCTTGAGATGTCGAGGGACTTAAGCTTCAAAGGCAGTATTTCGAAGATTGTGACGAGAGGATTCAGAAAGTACCCATTTTATACCCCCGCACCATTTATTCTGACACCGTGACTAATGAACAGCCCCCTGGTCTCAGTGTAAGCAATCTGTCTCAGCGCATGCATGATTTTCCCCAAATGGAGGGTAAAAAAAATGTTTAAGCAAGCTGCCTCAAACAAACTGACAGACATCCATTTTGACTTGAGCTGACTAGTCACCATTGGCCTTTTTTTCTGTTTCCCCTGTCACTGACACATCAAGATCCACCATTAGCTCTACAGTCGCTACAGATCATTAGCCCAAAGAAAAAAGTGAAATGCAGGTTCCTTCCAAAATACCTTTTTTAAAAAGCCTTAAAATAGAAAGTGTATGTCTGGGTTTAAGTCCAGGCAATACTTCAACTTGCTGATCTTTTGTGCTCTATTCTATTGCCCATACATAATCCCATATTTAAAATATGAGGACTTGTCGTCATAGAGATAGCTTTAATCTTTAATGAAAGAAATGAAAAGAACGACCCGCTTATCTTCAGGGATTTCCCATAATGCCGCGCTGCCACGCTAACCGGCCACTCATCTATTGTAAACCTTTTCGCAGATGTCCTTAAACTAGCCGAGTTTACACAGAGTTAGCGCGCATGTCCCATTGTCTTGGAAACTGCCTCTGAGCCGGACTTAAAAAGAGGGAGATTTATGTCACGCTACGGACTGTGCGGCGGTCACTGGTGGGCTGAGCAGATAACGCGAGCGCTAAATCGCGTGGAAGCCTCAGTTACACTTCAGGGCTTGGCCTATCACCGAGCCCACAACAAAGGATTACTGCACGCATGGCTATCTGCAGAAGAGAGAGGTCTCAGCCTGACATGAGCGAGACCAGTGAGAGAGAGAGCAAGAAAAAACAAGAGAGAGAGAGAAGAGAGGAAAGGGAGAAAAAGAAAAGAAGAGAAAAGATAAACAGAGGGATGAAGAATAAGAAAGAGGACAGAGGAGGAAGAAAAAAGAGGGGAAGAAAAAAGAAAGACAGGGAGAGAGGAAGAAAAATAATAGAAGAGGAAAAAAGAGAGGAAGAAAAAGAAAAGAAGAGAAGAGGAAGAAAGAGAGAGGAAGAAAAAGAAAAGGAGGGAGAGAGAGAAAGGAGGAGAGGGAATGGGAGGGAGGGGGAGATTGAAGGGCACGGCACACCGTACAGCCACACAATGAAATCCCAGAGATGCCCAACCACTCCCCCGTGTCCCTATCATCTGGAGAATAAAGAAGCTTTCAGATCCCCAGACCGCATCTCCCCAGCCAGCGATGCGCTGTGCACGCCACACAAAGAATGATTGACACTTTCCCCCCCCTTCTCGCCCGATCTGCGGCTCCACTCACTACCTGAGAATATCCCGCTTTGTGGCTGAAAGGAGCCGCAATCCTGAATGAAGCTGTGATTAATGCAAGGGGAGGGACGGGATTGGCAGGGATGTAGCGATGCTGCTGTAGCGTTCAGCAGGAAGCGTGAGGCCCAGCCAGGCCACTGGCAGGGTAAAACAAGGTTAATACGGCGTGCACAAAACAGCCAGGGATTCTTCCAGGAAGCCGGGCGCTGCCGCTGGTTTGTTATGTCGACGATGAAGTGGTTTACTGTACATGCACCGCTACCAGAGCCCAAAGCTGCTCACCCGGGCTTCCAATATTTATAACCCGCAGAACAGCCATCACACACAAACACAAACACACACATACACACACACACACACACACACACACACACAAACATACACACACACACACGCACACACAAACACACATGCAACCACACACACACGTACACACATGCACGCACACGCGCACACGCACACATACACACGCACTCGCACACACAAATGCACACACAAACACACACACACACACACAGTGTGTGGGCTGTAATATTACTTGGTCTTACTCCATCTCCTATGAGCTAAATGCACAACATGCATTTCATGATAATTATTTACCCCTAAATCTCGGTGCCGGGTGGATTTGATCATCCATATGATGCCCAGAGGCCTGAAATCTGGCTTTATTTCTGGGACATGTTCCTGCACACTGAGCCTTTACTGTGGTGGGCCTGCAGTGGTGCTTTCTGAACTCAGTCGACTTCACATTTCAGAGAGAGCTGTGACTAAAGATACTGGCTTTACTCCCCTAAAAAACATTGTAAGGGATCCAACAGTGTCTGTTACCGTGCACTATTTGTGACACTAATGTGTTCTGCTTAGCACACATAGCATGACTAATAAAATGTGTGAAAGATAAGCATGCAACCACACACACGTGAACGGGAAAGTCAGGATGCCCTGACACAAACGCGCACAGTGATTTTCCCACACAGACTCCAGGGCGCAGATTACAGCACGGCCATCCTGAGCCAGTTCTGCACACGCTCCTCAGGAACTGCACAGAGCACCACCTGATTCAGACCTTGGGCCTGAAGGCCTGAGGCACGGTCTTTGGCCATTTTTGTTTAGCACTGCATCCAGCTGAAAGACTTATGCTGGGAGCTGTTGCACATAATGATGTGTGTTTGGCACTGTGGGTTATGACAGTACTGCAAGGTAGACCAGAGACAGTGATATTAGCAGGCCTAATTTTATTTGTGGTGCTAATGTTCTCTAACATTAATCCTATTCCAAATAAATAAATGAACAACCACATGCGATGCCAATATGAGCCAGTTAAGCCGAAATGCCCTTTTCCCACGATTATGAAGCCTAGCAACAGCAGGCATAATCTTGCCGGGGTTTACGCAGAGAGCGAGGGACTGATGGCAGAGGGCCAGTGGCTTCAGAGCTAAGCTCTCCAGGGGCCACTCCAGGGGCCACTCCTGGCCGCTGCGGTTCAAACAGAGGTGAGGATCATCCCTTCCCAGTGCTCTGCTCAAGAGCACACTTCTGACAAACTGAACAGCAGGGGGGATGATGGGGTCGGGTGGGGGGGGGTTTGTTCCGGTAGGGGGTTAAGAAGAGAGACACCGAGAGAGAGAGAGCGGAGAGGAGGGCGAGAGGAACCGAGAAATGACATCACAGCACACGCATGTGTGCGCTTACACATACACTCGCTCATGAACATGCAACACACTTACACATACACTCATGAACATAGAACACACTTAGACACACGTGCGCACACACACACATGCGCACGCACGCACGCACGCAGTATTACCAAGGCTATAGTATTAGTCAGTACTGGAGTTTTATCCAGTGAAATATGAAATATTAAGCGTAGGAATTATTCATGAAAGTCAGGAAAACCTACATAAACAGCACTTGAGTTTCTCTCGGGGGCCAGTGTTTGCTTTCTGTTGCTTTCTGAGTTCAGAACACAACTTGGCAAACGGACTTGGCGAGCGCTCTTGCGGAATTAAAGCAGACCCCGGCTGAGGAGCTTTCGCCTGATAAAACCCCTTTGTCTTTGGATGGAACCCTCGTATGTAGTGTGGTATTAGCATAGCGCTAACGCAGGCAACATTATTCATGCTTCTGTAGAAGTCCAGCAAAAAGATACCAGAGAAACATTTTTTTGTGAAAACCACACAGTATGTCACAACAAATGACTACCAGAGCAGCATTCTGTTCAGACCAGCATTTCTCTATACAAATGAACACTGCCGCAGTGAATTAATGCGTAACTTGTGGCAAACAGTATGCAACAGAGGTATAAAGTATCAATGTAGCTGGTGGTTATTCACTATTATAAGAGTAGTCTTCTGAATCATCATAACCAAAGAATTATATTTTTTACAAAAGTTCAAATGACCTTGCGGCTCAATGTGTCCTTTTTATTTTATAGTTGGTTTCAATGGTAAAATATAAGCATAACTAAGACATACAGCATTAAGCATGGTTTTGTTAACCTCCTTCCATGTCAGTGAGTGAGTAGCAAAGAGATGAGTCTACTCTCCTACAACATTATGAAATGTACGTGCTGGCCTTTACAGTACCCCAGATTTGAACAAGAAACCATGTAAAAAGAAGTTACCTTGTTAGTCATTGATAAATATTGGATTAATATAATGTTTGTGCTATCAGTTTGAGGTACATTACATTACATTTATTTGGCAGATGCTTTTATCCAAAGCAACGTATAATAAGTGCATACCGAAGGTCACTGGAACAACTAACAGGTCCGATTAGGTACTCATTTTGTACAGTTATTCATAGCTATGAACACATTAAGTCCAGTTGACACAGTGAACATTAACCTGACCTAACCTACGCTAACTTATGTCAAACGAGGAGGCATTATAAGCTACGACATCAAGACAATAATGCAAGGCACAATAAGTGCTGGATGGAGGTCGTGTCGGTTATCCATATATCCACTGTTAGCTGCGATTAGCGGGGCGCAGTGTTAGCACCCCGGGGCGGACCAGGCCGTACCTGCTGGACGTCCTGCTGAAAGACGCACAGCTGGAGCCTCTGGTGCAGCCGGACCTTGCGGTGCTGCCAGATGCTCTCCAGCCGCCTCTGGTGGTGCAGGACCTCGTGCACCACGTCCAGGATGCAGTGCACCGCCTTGGAGTAGTTGGCCGTGGCCGTGAGCGACTCCGAGTTCCCCGGGCTCAGCGGCCGCTGCAAGACATCCAGCAGAGCCTTCCCATCCTGACTGACCTGGAGTCAGTATAAGAGACAGAGCGTTATTACACATCCAGCAAAGCTTTCCCATCCTGACTGACCTGGAGTCAGTATAAGAGACAGAGCGTTATTACACATCCAGCAAAGCTTTCCCATCCTGACTGACCTGGAGTCAGTATAAGAAACAGAGTGTTATTACACATCCAGCAGAGCTTTCCTATCCTGACTGACCTGGAGTCAGTATAAGAAACAGAGCGTTATTACACATCCAGCAAAGCTTTCCCATCCTGACTGACCTGGAGTCAGTATAAGAGACAGAGCGTTATTAGTCATCCAGCAGAGCTTTGGTGATCTGGGAGGAGGGTAATAAAATAAACAGAGAATAATTACAATTGTTTATTTATTCGTTTAGCGAACAGACCAGCTTAGGTAACTCACTTTTAATGCGTTTTTCCCTCGCACAGCTGATTTGCTGAAGCAATTCAGGTTAAGTACCCTGGCAATGCCTCATCCTAGAGTTGGACCAGAAAAGTACAACTCCAGTAAAACGCTACGGAGATCAAGAGTCACCACACTTAATTCAATCTATCGGTCTGCAGGTTTTAACAATTTTATGGTGAGGAGATCAAGGAAATTTAATAACTGATGCACTACCACACTGCAAATTATTGAATTATGCCCGCTAATAATATGCAACATGAAGAATAAGAAAAAGATATTATGATCTTTATTTTAATCTATGGCGAATAATTAACACGTTTTATCTCCCTCCTCTTGTTTTCTCTCCTAACGTGGAACCTCCAACGCTATTTGCAAGCCTTTCCTGTGGCTACAAATTCGTCCTTCGTTTTTTGAAGAGCCCAGACTAGCAGCAGTCGGTCCCGGCACAAGCACAATTCTACCGCGTGTCACCGTGTCTTAGCTGGACGTGCCACCCAGAAGAGCACTTCGGTTCAGTATATATTTTATATATAATATGACCGTACGGGAGGTAAGTCTTTTCCCACTGCAGTTATGAAAAAATTCAGGACTGCACTGTTCCCGCGCAGCGTTCTCATACTTTGCCAAATCAGCCGTTTTCAGCATTTAATCATATTTACAAGGTAAATTACTTCCGTAATTGAAATGTAGTTTCACCATTAGCCGTGTCATTACACGTACATTACTGCTGACCTTCACTATTTTTTCAGTCAAGCTCCGTCTGTAGGTAAAAATTACAAAAACAAACAAGGACAAAAAGAAAAACATACGGTACTTCTCATAAATTAAAACGTTACAGCCAGAGTACAGCTGGTCACATGCTACGGTGGTTTTGATAAAATGCTGATAAGGTCAATAAAAGAAAAGCTATTCGCATGCATTATGAATATGTGGAACATTCTTTAGAAAACATAATAGACCAATGCCAATGATCCATACAGCTGTAATATGGATGATTAATAATAAATACCTACAGCACAAATGTGGAAAAAGGCATGGACCCTATAATGAGCCTGCATGCTTCACACTAAATCAGAAAGAGTGTTTTTATATTCATAAACATTGCCATATAGCAGTCCTTACATTCGTATTTAGGCACGCAGGAGACACTCTTATCCACAGTCACTTATGAATACATATACAGTCGGCCTAAGCAACGATGCTAAGTGCTAATGGTAAGTCACTGGGTTCAGCGTTAGGTGAGCCAAGTCGCGGGGTGAGCGGGTGTGTTTCCAGCCTGCAGTGGAAGACGGGCAATGTCTGCTGTGACTGTAATGGGGAGCTCATTCCACCACTGGGGGACCAGGGAAGAGATGTAATGAGAATCAAGAGGAAGACCCCTTTAGAGAGGGAACAGATGTGGAGCTGAGGAGGTCTGGCAAAACTGTATGGTTTGATACACTTGGCTGGACAGCAGGGTTTTATAGTGGCAGGGGTGTAAGATTTGATACACTTGGCAAGATTGTAGGGTTTGATAATGACCGGAGTGTAGTTTTACAATGGCAGTAGTGTATGGTTTGATAATGCAGTAGTGGGTTTATATAATTTGGCAAATCATACATGTCTATACAATTAATGAAAGAATCCAAGTTTTACAAGATATGCATCACTGAAACAGCAATACAGGATTTATAGAAATTTCCATATGTTAGCTTGTATTTGTTGGCAAAATATAACTTTTTATATTGTTCACAGGACTATCCAAAATGAGCTGTCTGTGGTGCACTAAAAGAATATGAGCTTTAGCCGTACTCCTGTGGAAAATAAGCGCTATAAAAATAGTGCTATAGTCACTGTAATAAAACCAAAGTGCAAAATAAGTGCACATGTACAAGCTCAGACACAACTGAATTTGCCACAGGTCATATTTCTTTGTAAACGGTCTTGGAAACATTGTAAACAGTTAAATGGTCAAATCCAAGAAATTTTCCCATTTTTACGTATCACTTAAAATAGCCATTCACTTCTTTAAAAAGACAAATGTACGCTAAATTTGCACGCTAGCTGATATAAATCCATGCTATGATAGGCAGATTAAGCAGAACAATGATAAATCATCATTCCCCTACCGCTAACTCTGATTGAGCACTGACTGAAGTGAATGGCAGAACCTCCCCGATTGGTCAGTTGGGAGCGCGGAGGCGGGGCTCACCTCGGCGTAGGCCTGGGTCACCTGCTCGTAGAGCGTCTGGTGGTGGTGGATGGCCAGCTCCAGGTCCTGCATCCCCGTGGGCAGCCCGCCCTCGCTGCACATCTTGCACCAGGACTCCACGCCCGACAGGAACTGGAAACGGGGGCCAGCAGACGCATCGGGTGAGCGGAGCCGGGCCGCACCAATCGCAGAGCTCGGCGGTCGTCACGGCCGCGCTTTAACGAGCGGCTGAGGTAAACGGGCCGGGGGGGGGGGGGGGGGGAGCGGGCGCTGCTGAGTGCTTTCTGACAGGGCGCAGTAATTTTCTCCCCCACCAAGGAACCGGCGGCCCGACCGGCGGCCCAACCTGCACTCCACACACTCAGGATCGCTCACACCCCAGCCCCAGCCAGGAACTCAACGCGCATCAGTGAGAGCATTACTGCTGTCCCCACAGTCGCCACAAAACCACCACAGCAGCATAAAATGTAAATACCAGCAAGTGCTTAAGCTACAGGAAGTCATAAGATACAGAGGCACTTTCAAGCACAGAGCCTGAAACGTTGTAAATTATTTTCTATACGGAGTGTGTTCCCCAGCCAGCTGGCTGAGACATTATTATTATCTACTAACTCCGGCTCTGTAATTCGGAAACTTTAATTCACGTGTCTGACCGAACATTTATCAAGCAGAGCGCTAACCATTCTCAAAATATATTCTTTGGATTATCTAAAACACTGGAATTAAGGAAGGCCAACCCAAACAGATACTGTACGTCCTGATAGCAGTCGGCGAATTTGGGACGGGAACTGAAATCAGTCTGGCGCGTCGCGGCATCGAATAGGGTCGCAACTCAAAAACTTCACACCACCTTCAGAGTGATTAACCTGAGGGAATCAAACCTTCCCCTTCCCAGCTCGAGGAGCATGGCTGGCTCTCCCGCCAGACAGTACTGCTTGACTACACCTTAGTGTAGTCGCGCGTGCGCCCACCTGCTCGGCCTTCTGGTGGAAGACGGCGGACATGGCGAGGATGGTGCTGCGCTCGTCCAGGGCGGCGGCGAAGCTCTTCCACTCCTGGTCCAGCTGGGCGGAGATCTGCTTGATCTGCTGCGAGGCGTAGTGGCCCGCCTCCGACAGCCGCGTCGCCACAGACATGATGCGGCTGATGTTCACGTAGGCGTTCTGCGGCGAGAGAGAGAGAGAGAAGGGGAGAGAGAGAGAGAGAGGGAGAGAGAGTGAGAGACAGAGAGAGAGGGGGGAAGGGCGGGAGGGAGAGAGAGAGAGAGGGAGAGGGGTGAGAGGGAGAGAGAGAGAGAGACAGAGAGAGAGAGAGAGAGGGAGAGAGAGGAGAGAGAGAGAGGAGAGGAGAGAGAGAGAGAGAGAGAGGGAAAGAGAGAGAAGGAGAGAGAGAAAAACAAAAACAAAAAAAGCGTTTGATATTTCGATCAGCGTTCGCCGGCCTCCCACGCACTCACCCGGAGCGCACTGCAGAGCTCACATTTCTGCGTTCGGTTCGCTTTTCCATTTTTTTTTATTATTAAGGTTGTCCTGCTTTTCAAAGCTCCTTGACCAGAAGCCCACCGCTTTATACGATAGCCCTGGTGACAGGGCTCGGTGTAGATCTTCAGCCTGGAAGGCATCGGTCTTTCCATCTCTCCGCTGGCATCCCTGGCACCCGCAGCGGTGTCGGTTCCACGCCCACGCGGGCACGCACACGCCCCGCCGCCATCTGGGTTTGGGTTCTAACGCCGCCGCGCCCTCTGCCCGTTGCCCGACTTATCGCGTCTCTCTCGTTTCGCCCGCTTTCAGCTTCCGCCATCACACCGCTCGCTTACTCACAGCCTGAGTCAGCTGATGCAACGGCCAGAATTACCGACGCTTCATCAAAACCTGGAAGCCAGACAAAAAGGTCCCGGGTTCAATCAGCTCCCCGGCTTTGACTCATGATTAAATGCATTTTTTCCCCCCCCCCTCTTCTTCCTGGGCAAAGGCAGGTCCGTTATCAGCAAATTGAAACCCGCCGAACGGAACAAACCCTTTGATTTAAATTGCAGGATGAAGTCGGGGACAAACGTCGATTGAAAAGGGGCCAACGGGCGTGAAAGAGAAAATAATAAAATACGCAAAATGCCCGCGCGTAACGTCGAGCGAATTCAGCGGCTATTAGCTAATCGTGCTAATTCTGGCTAATTTTTCTCATACTGAAAAGTCTCTTTTCGCGCTCTTTTCCGGTGACCGCACCACAGCGGTAGACGGTTGGAGGGTAGCGCTGACTGTTCAGGAACGCGCGGAACACAGACGGGCCTGTCGAAGGCCTCTTCGGTCCGCTCATCAGAACAAAACGACCAGCGTCTCAACGGTCGGCACCCCGCGCCGACCCAAGCCAGCGGGGGCCGCTCCTCCTCAATCACAGCACACAGGAGGCAGCCCAGACCCGGCCCGGGGCTCCAGCGAGGGTAGCACCTCTACCTTGTGATTACGGCCCCGGTGTGTGCAGGGCTACAATCAGGCGGGGAATCAAGGGCTCAAGAGGAAGCTCAGCGCTCCACCACGTCTAATCTCCAAAGTTCACAACAAACTTTTGTTAGGCTGCAACCACATCAATGCTATTGTTTTGGAAAAACACCGGTCATTATAGGCAAAATGAAAACAGCAATTAAGTCAATGAAAGACAGTATTTACGAAGCAGGAAACTGACCTAAGACCAGCATTTCTGAGGTATACTCCCTCCAGGGACTCGTTGAAGTGAATAATAACCTAAGCAGCAGCGAGTCCACCTTTTATCACACATCCCACATGCAATCATGGGCACACGGATTTGAAAGTACCACTGAATTCCTTAGAGCTGTTAGAATTGTTACCAACCATAGAGTTCATGGCAAAGTGATTGTGCTGTGTTTGGAGGTCCACTGCATGCTGGTAGCTGACGCCAATCTCGGTGTGGCTCTGCAGGAACAGCTCCTTGTTGTGACTGATCCAGTCAAACATCTACGGTGAAAGCACAGGAAACGGACTTTACTACACATATTGCTTGCACAATTTAATCAGAGAACCATCCGTAGTTATATTCAAGTTCTGCATGAATATTTATTTTAATCTGCCACCAACACCAACAACAATATTATTCATACAGCTTTTACAACGACAGAACAGAACTTCAGAAATTCTTAAAAATGTAATTTTTTTTTTCAGCATGCACCTCTAAATACATTTGATGAAGCTGAACCAATGTAACTTGAAAGACGTTTGCAATTTACAGAAGGGACCGTGAGTGTAATGAAATTTACTGACAGCCCAATTAAAGTTCTCTAATGTCCGACAGACATCCTTGCGAAACATTAATTAGATGAGCTACAGTTTGTTTACAAGCACTGGAAGAAAAAGTCAATTTAACTGCAGACAATGGACTCTATACGGCCACAGTGATTGCCTAAGGAAAAGAAGCATACCGGTAATTATTAACAAGACAGTTTCAGAGGAAGTGAACACAAGATCCTGTGGATCCTGATTTTTTTTTTTTTTTTTTTTTTTTTCAAAACATTCATTGATAGCACGCACAATCTTGCCATCTGAATTACAACAGGGGACCAGCAGCATTGCTTATGCACAGGATGGCCCTGTAAGAGATGACTTCTGTGGGAGTGGTATTACAAAAGAGTGACATTTCCCTTCTAGAGAGATCGATTTCCTGCAGACTCATTCTGACAACTGTCTGTGAAGCACTGCATTTTTAATGCAAAAAAAAATCACCTGGCTCACTGCACAGAGCAGAACATGTGCAGTTTTCTGACAGATGTTTGGGGAAAAATGGCATTTGTGAACTGAATTTTATTAACATTAACCACAAGCAGGCCCTTGCGCAAAAAAATTAATAATTACAATTTACTATGGTCATAATGAAATTTCTACTCTGGACACCAAACACATAACATTAACAGAAATGAAACATAACACAAAACAACAGCACAAAAACAGAACACAATTATGTTGTTTACGCAAGAGAATGCCATCGAAGGAAAACAAAATTAGCCTCAGTATTCCATTTAACTCAATGTCAACGGCAAATTCGGTTCTACTCTATCGCGAGGCTTTTCGGTTCATCGAATAACACCCCAGACAGGATCGGCGCTGCCATTTACAATCGGCATCCTATCAGAGCGACTGTCCTCAGTCGACATTCAACACCCAGCAATAAACCTCCATCTGGACCCGCCCTAATCGAAAGCATCAGCGGTAGAAGGTGGCTAAAATTAGGCAAGTGAAAGCATTTATGTAAAAGTTCCTCAACAGTGCGCACAGTACAATCCAGGGACCTATTGTCATACAAGAGTAGCTATGGGATATATTAAGAGATAAAAAGAACATTTGTTGGAGCAGAGGGAGTGTTGCATAATAGTGCATCAATCATCGCAGAACCACGCTAGCTGTTACACTCTGTTCTATCGATGCTCCTTGTCCTTATTAGCCTGCACTGCAGAGTGTCTTTCGCTGAATTTCTGGCCAGCTTGTGAATCTTTGCTATGTCTTCAATATGCCTTTGATATAATCTTTGATAAGATATAGATACGTACAGGTACAGGTATTCTGTATGGATGAAATGCTGTTTTAATTATATGAATTACTCTAATCAAAATATTATATCGGAAAAGAGAATGTTCTTCACAGGGTGACTTTCAAAGGGGGCTTCCTTAAGGACTTTTAATCTGCTTTTAATCTTTTTTCGTGCACACACTGTATTCCCACCGGGGTGAATTAAAAGCATACATATTGCATTATTCGCTTTAATAACTAGAACATTAAAGCATGTCCACAAATACAACTTGCCCTTAGGAGAGAAACTCCAAAAAAGAATGAAAAATGAGTGCTTGCCCATCGCACACAGACCTGCTTCCATGCACGTTCCAACACTTCATAGTACAATGCATTTTCTAGTTGCATTACATCCAAGAATTGAACTGAATTCATTCTGACAGAGAGACATATTTTAAACTAAAACCACTCAAACAAGGTTCCCTAGAACTCAAATGATTAATGTATGCACTTTATGCAAACTCATAAGATCATATTTTGCAAGCTGCAAATGTTTTGAGGATGTATGCCTGGGATAAATATTTACACTTAAGGGACAGAAATTCCTCAAAACCATCTCCAGCTGTTAAAAAAAATTAAAAAAAACTGTCAAAGCATTCTGCTTCTCAGGTCACTGCTCCACACAGCCGTTTCTCTAACTGCCACACTAACTCACCGCGGCTCCACACGGCCGTTTCCCTAACCACCGCACCACCCCGCCCTACCGCCCCCGCCCCACCGCCCCCGCCCCGGCCCGGGCGCCTCACCTTCTCGGCGTCCTGCTCGTAGAGCCGCAGCTGGAAGCACTGGTCCAGCTTGAGCTTGCGCACGTGCCACATCTGGTGCAGGTGCTGGCGGGTGGAGTGCAGCTTGTCCAGCAGGCTGGCGATCTTGGGCACCACGCTCTGGAAGTCGGCGCCGCCCGAGACGCAGTTGCGGCCCGAGAAGCCGTCGGCGGAGCCGCGGATGCACTGGAGCAGCCGCTGGCCCTCGCGGTCCAGCTCCTCCACCGGGGCCTTCATCACCTTCTTCTTCAGCTGCGTGTGCTCGTCGATGAGCCGCCGCGAGGCCTCCACGTCCGCCGGGAACTCCTTCTTGGCCAGCATCTCCTGCAGGTCCTCCAGGCGGGAGAGGAGGTGCGCCGCGCTGCCGATGAACTCCTCCAGGGAGACGCGCAGCTCCATCCACTCCTCGTGGTTGTACTCCAGGGAGCCCTCGAAATCGTCCGTCAGCTGAGACGGGTCCACTAGCTTCGTCAGACCCTCCACTGACACCATACTAGTCTGGAACACACACACACAGAGAGAAAGGGAAGGTCTATACTCCATTCCTCATTTAATCAGGCAACTGATTCTGTTACAGAAATGGATTATGCTGAAATTAAATTTAGATAAAATATAATATCAATGTGTTGGATATCTTGACAATGTATGGGCTAATATACAAATTGAAGCCGATTTCAGATAGAGTGATCTCATTTTAAAAAATGAACTGCTGTGAGATATATTATTCATTATATTGCCAAATAAGTTCCCATACCCACAATATACTGCAATATATTGTGCTTTGTAAGGGTTTGCTCATGGTGTAGTTTTAATACTAACAGAGTACAGCTGGTGCCTATTGGGCTTATATAAACTGTGTTAGCATTGATTCAGTGCTGAGGAGGCTTAACTGCATCCAAGCTAAAAGCCCGGGTGACGTGTCTGAGGGAAGATCACCTCGAAGGTGAACTTGGCGCTGCCAAAGTTGGTCTTCTGCTTCTGCCAGAAGGTGTCGGGTTTGATGATGAGGGCGACGCAGATCTCTGCGGGAAAGGCTTCTTGCAGCGTCTTCAGCAAGGGCTTGATGAGGTCCCACTTGGAGCCTCGCATATCAATGATTACGGTAAATCCTCGCTTGCAAACGTCCTCGCTGCGAGAGAAAGGGGAAACAACGCGGTGGCTCCGTCGCTCTCAGAACTCTCACACGCACACAAGCGCTCAAAGGGAAGATGTAGAATGGCATCGAGGATGATTCGGGATTAGCGTCAAAGCCGTCGCACGTAGCAGGCGTTTATCTAGCATGACTAAATGAATCGCAAATTCACTTTGTACGGCGTGTCTCGTTGGTCTCCTCCCGTGAAATCACACCTGAGGTTTAGTCCACCAATGACACAATTCAACAAGACAAGTTGTAAACTTGCTGGAGGATGAATGAGTCTTAGCACCCCAGGCTTCTTACAGTAACTGTAACAAATTATTTATCAGAGTTTCTTTGCCCTAAATTCCCAAAACAGAGGTCCCATTTATTTTTTCCACAAGTAATATTAATCTTCCCCTTTTTCTATTCTTAGCCCTTCGCTATCAAACGCACTTCGCTGATTGGTAGATTAAAATAACCGGTAATTGCTTTGGTGTGTTCAATGCCCTGCGATCCTCTTCAAATTAATGTAGCCCAGATCTCCTTTCTGATGCCAGGTGAGACACACATAATGGTAATGGGGGTCAAATCTACGCCAGCGTGACTCTTCTCAAACAACAAAAGCAGTCTTTCCTTCTCCAGTCCTTCATTCCCAAAGTATTATAAAGGGGTCACTTGTAAAACCGCAATACATGACCATATAATGGCCAAAGCAGTGGACAGTAGGATGCTTGTGCAGTACCACCTTTCTCATTTTTACGGAAAGGGTGAAAGACGGGTTCTACCCAGAGGGAACGTGCAAACTGCACGAGGTTGAAGAACGTCGCTAAAATGTCTCTTTTCTGAATCCGAAGCCACAATACTTTGACCACACAAACAGAGCACAATGAAATTACATAACACCATCTTCTCTGTAAGGAAGACAGTGCCTACTGTAAAACTCTCAGCATGGTTATACTGTAGGTCTGAGAATGAAAAGAACAGCATTCGATTGGTGTTTCTGCTACAGTGCATTTCCGTGCTAGTGACAGTAGACCAGTAAGACAGCCTAAAGCAAGCTGAAATGATGGTTCGACTACATTGATTTTCTTATGTGTACAGCAGTAACCGCTGTAATACAGCGATCTGAGCATGCTTCTCGCAGCTCCTGCGGGACTGCAGTGCATGTCCTTTCCATGTAAATGAAAGACAAAATTTCCCCCAATACAATATCACATTTTTCAAAGTCATTTCAGACCTAACAAAAATAATAATTAAATAAAAATCAAAGCCTGCAGAAGCTTTAAGGCTTCCCCAGGTAGTTTCACACAATCATTTGCGTTGAAAGGCGAATCTTATTCATGTTTGCCTTCTGTTGGATGTTCAAGAGCAGAGTCTTTTACAGAAGCTCAGCCCAGAATGAAATCAACACCCCCAAAAAGCAGACTAAAACGTACAGTTTAGCCTTTTCTTTTTTCCAGGGTCGACAGAAGCCCTCAGAAAACACTACATGGCCCCTCACAGTGCCCATACGCTAATAACCCTTTTTATCCCCCTAGCTCGACGTGTGCCAGTAACCAGGGGGGGTCATTCCAAGGCACCGTTTGCTATCTTGTTTTCGTTTCTTCGCTCAGGAGTGGCTGGCGGTTGAAACCCTTGCTGAGCGCCCTTTTGCGCTGTATTACAGAGAGAGACTTTGAAGACGCCTTCAGAGACCGATCGATGGGCAAGCGAGCCAGCTGCTGCCCCCGGCGCGAAGAAACGACGCAGCAACACGCGCAGACGCCGCACCACCGTTAGCATGTAGCAGCGCCACGGTTTCTATTTATTTATTAAAGCTTTATTTTACTAGGTTAGTCTCATTGAGAATCAAAATCTATTTTTGCAAGAGAGACCAGGCCAATAAAGCAGCACATAAGTTTCAGAGAATGACAACATAAAACATCAAAATATTACAACAGCTAATAAAAATAATCATTTTAAAATATCAATTTAACATATAAATTTAGACATGTAAACAGTAATGTAAGTTAGGACATAAGAGATATCATTACCCAATGATTAAAACACTGACATCCCCCCATTTCAATGAAGTCAATGTCTTTGGCCTTGAATCTCTCATTCAATGTAACAAGCTACATTAAAAAAAAACAAAAACAACCCCAGCCACAACAGATGTCTCCATACTGCAGACACCAAGTAAAAACCCCAATTATCACAAAGCAAGTGAGTCCAAATCAGCAACACTTTCACTTTTAAAGTAGAGGTGGGAAATTCAATTCCAGGAGGGCCAGAGTTTACGAACGCCCAATTAGCTAATTAGCTCTATACACCGATGCCAGTTCAGTCAAACATAGTTATCGACTGTGATTCATGAGCTTATCAATACATTTAGCTAAAATGTCAGATCATGCATATAAAACAATGAAAGCATAATGCTAATTAAATATGTAAGCACAAAATGGCATGGAAACCAGATATGCGCACGGAACAAAGGAACAAAATAAGCTTCTGCAACAGAAAACATAAAAGAAGTGGAGCAAATCACATTTATATGCTTCACATGCTTCCAAAATTATGTTATAGCTGATTTGTTTCTCCATTCTCACAATGCAGAATAGGCACTCAGTTAAAAGTTAAACCTATTTTAACTCATTGGATGCAGGCACATGCTTTTCCATTATTAATAAATGACAACAAACATCTTCTTTCTGACCACAAGAGCCTGAGTAGCCTTCAGTGAACATTACCGCATAACCACAGCCATTTCCCGCTCTTTTTACCTGGGCACAGTAGACAAGTAGGTCACCAGCCTTCTCAAGTCCTCCTGCTTTATTCTGTCATGGTTACTTCTGGCAGGGAAGGTCAAGATTGGTCCACCTCTTTTATCACGCCCTCCTGGAAAAATCACACAAAATCATTTCAGTTCCTCTCTGCATGGGACAGGGGCCACGACAAGACCCCTGCCAAAGCTTTGATACAGGAGATGCAAGGTACACACAAAGATTACAATAACATCCATTTGGTTTTGTAGATTCCACAATCAAAGGTGAGCTACACAGTTTTGAACAGACATAACTCATAAATCCAGATATCCATGGAACAAATTCAAGCTATGTATGTTGCTCAAGTGAAACACCTGTGTCTGGCCAGAGATTTGAGCCTGTTGCTTTCTGGTTGCAGGCCAAACCCTTTGAAAACTATGCCAAACAGTTTCCAAATACCACAGAAGGGCAAAAACATCTTCCATTACATTTTATTTCTTTATGTCTCCTCTCATGAGACTCTAACAAATTAGTTTAATGTCAATCAACAGCCAAATTAAAATCCTAGCAGGTGAGATGGATATGAGTGAAGATCATGAGCCACCGATGTAGACTCATACAGTGAGTAAGCCATGATGACATCATCCCATTCCCCTGTGACTGTCCTGTCCATTACAGTATGTAAACATGGGGGTCACTGACCTCACTGACAAAAAGCAAACCGTCTCTTTTGTCACCTGCTTAGGGGTGAAGAACCGACGGGGCAAACTCCATTAAAAAGTGTGATGGCTGTGATCTACAAAAGCTAACTAGAAATGATAGCGGTCCAATGCAGACAAAAGAATAAAATCGACCCAGCTGAAAATTCCAGCTAAGACCAGCTGGGATTCAAAGCTGGTTTAACATGGTTTAAGATGGGTTTTTTACACTTCAAGCCAGTCATACACTTTACACTTCATTGGTCAAAGCTGACCTCAAGCTGGACAAAGCTGGTTAAGCTGGTAGAGTAAGCTGGTGGTCGAACTGGTTGACAAGCTGAATAGCTGGTTGACCTGCAAAAAGTGTAGAATACACCGCTTAAGCCAGCTTGACCAGCTCAGGTTGGTTTAAGCTGAAATTTTCAGCAGTGAAAGGACACTAGAATCTGCTGGTGCCTATTGTCCTGACTCCATCTGAATGAGTGTGTGGTAAAGCACTGTACTACCGCTGCCATGGTTACAACATCTGCCTCTCACCCCTCACCTCTTCTGTTCCCCTGAATGGGTGAACCACAGCCCAGGTCCCAACGACAGGATAACCCATTGGGTATTACATACCCCGGTTAATACTGAGATTCCCATGAGGAATGAGAGGAGCTGTCCTTACTCACCTGACACGAAGGCCACTTTCTCTTTCAGCACAGGCAAAACATCGGCCGCCTTAATCCCGTCGTTTCTGAAGGACCCTGGGGGGGAGAGGAGAAGCGGGACAAGATGCACTAATCAGCTTTCGCCGCTAATCTCATTACGGGATTCACATTCCTCGACAAAGGCACCCGTGCTCTCTGATGACAACAAGGGCGTATTATCGTTGGAAAGTTTGAGAAGCTTTTCAAAACTCCCAAAAAAATTCTAATCGGCTCTAAAAATAAAGTCAATACCACATAATCAGTAAGAGAGAGCCAATTTCAGAAAAATTGAACATGAGTTTGGAATTAATGGTAAGATGTCGCAGGCATATCGTCAGTTCATCTCTCTTAGATTCACACACTCTGCACACACTGTTCTCATAATATTATGAATACAGTGGAGTTTGAGACTTTGAGTGAGGTTTCATACCTCAGTAGTTTTGGCACAAGTAAAGCTTCTGATATCCTGGCTATGCTTTTAAGTCTGTTGCAGACTGAAGCCCTGCACACTGAGGTCAGCAGGTTTCTTTTGGCCTGTATGAAGCAGACGGTTTAGCATTCAACCCCAATACCCCACCACTTTCCTCTGGGTATCACTCTGATCAGCGCTATGATATGAAAACACACAGCCGTTACAAGGACATTTATTTTCACTTGGCACAGGGATGAATAAGCTCTACACCAGGGAAGGGCCAGCCCTGCTCCCAGAGTGTCACGGATGTTTCTGGTTTTTGCACCATCTGAAGTCCTGACTACATAATTGGATCCATTATTAAGCCTAACGAATGCAGTTCAGCATTCGTTCTTGGTGAATATTCTCCATACAGGCTCTGGGTACTCAGATCCAAGACCCAAATATGTCCGCCATTCCAAAAATGGGGTAGTCTACACCTGTTCTGTGGTATAGCAAAGAGGGTGGTGTGCACTGGCTCAAACACATGGCTCTTCATGGTTTATGGTTCATGGTTTGCCTGGCTGTGCTTCTACCTTGGTGTGACATAAATGCTGTAGGTTCTCCTACGCTGATGTTCTGAAGCAGCACTTTACAGTGAGAAGTTTAATTCATTTTTCAACTTTCCACAAAACTAAACGCAAAATCCAAATTAGCTCATGCAAATGTGCTGTGCGAGAAAAAATATATAATTCTGTTACCCCACTGGATCATTCAAAGAGAATCACAGTGAGGCACAGCACACGATGTGAAATAAAACAATTCAACCAATGCATAGAGCACGCGATTGGGATTTACCCTGTTTTAGTTTGCCCTCCTGGCTTGCGCCGTGAGGCGTAAACACTGTCCAACATGTGCTGTTTGAGCAGTGGGGAGAAGGGGAAAAAAAAAACAATCTCTGCTTTCCGGGGTCAGCCATGTCCAAGCCCATCTGTTCCGTTTCGTAAGGCAATGCTCTCCACGCGTCCCGGGACGTCAGAGCGGCTGTTCGGCATCCGCTGCGCGCCCCGTCCCGAAGGCCTGCCGCTCCCCGGGTGCGCCGTTTAGCGGGGACCCGTTCCGCAGGACGTTTCGCGCTCAGCCTGATCTCAAAACACGAGGACGAGAGGCGTCGTTTCTCAGCCCTTCCGCAGAGCGTCGGCGCTCATCTCCGAGGACGGAGGCCGGGGGCCGATGTGGACGGACAGCGGATCGGTTTCCGGGTTCTTCAAACCCAGCGTTCCCGTCCGTCAGGCGGAAAAATACTTTTGCCGCCTACAGCTCGCTGTCTGCTCGCGGCATAGAATATCTGTCTGGCTTCACTGTGTCATAAAACTGGGTAAACATCTCTCTGTACTGTGCGTCGGAAGTCCTGCCTGTCACCTTTTCATTCACTTTCATCTGCTTTATTTGGAAAAGAGATTGCAATCCGTGGACGTCTGGAAAACTATTTCATTCAAAACTTTACCAGTCAAATTATGAAAAATATTCACATTAATATCTGTTCACAGGTTCTTCTCACCCCTAAAGTGAATTAAATCACTGCACAAAATACACATTTCAAGCTTAGAAAACTGAATCAATATGGTTGAAAGCTGAAATTTTCCAAAAAAAAATAAAATAAAATATATAATAATGAAAACCATGCATTATAAATTGATAAGTGAAAAAGACAGGAACTAGTGTGTCTTCATTTGCAAAGTCCTGAGTGCATTACCATGGTCCCAGCCCTGACAAAGAATCAGGCATAAGCAAGCGATCCACAGAGAGCAGCGTCTCACAGTCTCACAGATGTCTGCTAGCATTTGAACTTGAGAGTAATTCATTAGTGGAGCAATCTGTTCTTTTGATAATCCTTGGGTTGACAGCTGGGACATGGAGACCAAGAGGAAGTCTGAGAAAGTTGACAGTCCTGGCTCCCCACCCCCCGCCCCGATTACCATGCAACAGTCACCAGCGCCTGCCACACACACAGAAACCCCACCTTTTCCATGGCCAACTTATAACCACCAGCGCCTGCCACACACACAGAAATTCCCCTTCTTCCACATCAACTCAGGACCCCCAGCCCCACCTCAGAACAAAAACCTGCTCCCTCCAAGTAGAGGACGCGAGCCCTCTACGGCAGAAATAAAAACAAACACGCCCCTCTCCCAAACCAGCTCATAAGGGCCAGCCCTCCCTCCCACTCTCTCCCCCTCCCAAAACCAAAGCCATTACCTATCTCACACAAAAATGCTCTCTTCTCCTAAACCACGTCATGGCCACCAACAATACCTCACACATGAACTCCCTCCCCATACCACACATGGCAGCAGCCGCTAGCCATAGCTCACTAACATAAACTATCTCCCTATCCCACACGAAACCACAGCCACCAGGCCCATCTCACTTAAAGTCTGTGTGTTTTTCCAACACTCCTCACAGCCAGCATCAAGGCCCTAATCTCTCCAATCTGTTTCTGCTATATCTTAAAGGCATTCCTCACTCTTGTGGCCTTCGGCATAAATGATGGCATTAAACCCGAAACCGCTCGACTGTAACGTGCGTTACTTTTACTGCCTGCCCCAAGACCTTTTTAGGCCCGATGACTCAACCACCAAAGTATTTCTCTTTAATGGATTTTTATGGGGCGGATACATTTTGTTCAACTTCTCCAGATTCTGTTAAGTTCACAAATTATCTTAAATGACCTCATAAAACACACACAGACAAACACACGCACGCATGCAAAAATCAGAAAGGAATGCGTTTGGGAATGTCTTCCGCTGGGAATGAGTTATCTGTGTCCTTATAGAGAGCACACATCATGCAGACGTCCTCAAGGTATGTAAAATTGCTACAAAGGAAGAACAAAGCTGTACTTGAATAGCCTACACAGATGAAAAGGCCTAACAGGTTTCTTACAAAACCGAAGAGAAAAAAAGAAAGAGCAAAGACTTAACGTTCAGGCTGCATAATGCTTGAGTTGCTGCCTACTTAAAAAAATAATGCAATGCTGAGCTGTGAAAACTGAGCCCATAGCTGGCCAAACTGATATCTCACTGACAGACACCCCGCAGCACACTGAGGGCAGAGTTCAGCTGGTGCAGGAGACGCTGGCCCAAGATCAGGTTGCACGTCAGCCGGGGGGGGGGAACTGATTTCAGTGGGGTTTCGGTGCCACCGGTAATGGGGAGGACAGAGGGCAGCGCGCACTGCCACCAGGCCTGCTGGTAATCACGGCTCAGCGGAGGACGGGGGAACTTGAATTACAACCTTCGGGTTTAAATCTCAGGTGGAGCCGTCGCACCCTTGAGCAAGGCACTTAACTTCTCACCTCGTGTTTATCCATAAAGTAGGCCCCATAATAAATTCTCTCAAACATAAGAGCAGCAGTTATTTATCTATTTACCTTTTTCGCTGAGCATGTGTGTGCCTCCATGCTTGGGATTTTCTGGAAAGCTAACTTAGAAAACCTTCTAATAGTAGCTTGCCAAAAAAAGCTTTCTTTAGTGAGATTAAACAACTAGCTTCAGTGGTTCAGTGCCGGCTTGGAATTTCTACAGGTACGGTGCAGATGGTCTAATCGCAAGTCAATTAAAACTTCAGTGGCCATTCAGGCTGTGCTTTTGGGGTGGGCAAAAATGAGTTTTTTCACACCAAAGCAGAACTCCTTACTCAACATCAATGCTACAATGATTCAGTGGTCATTCTGACCACATTCTGTGTTGTGATTACCATGCAAAATAAATGTAAGCAATAGGAGCATTTCTAAGATCAAAGGTCTCTATATGCAATTCTATAACAAATTTCCTTAATTACTTCAATTCCCTTTGCACATCTAGTAAAGACACAGTTTCCACCTTCAAAAAATGCAGAACGACTTTAATTACCCAGTGATAGTGACAAAAGGTTCTTACTGAAATAAAAAATGACTTCAATGAGTTAGCTCTGTGTCTGAGATATTAGGCATTTTATGTGCATCAGGGGAATCATTTGCAAAACAAAGTCTCCAGTTGTGAGAATAATTCCACGTTCGCAGGTTGAATGTTATCACAGCCTGGCAGAAGGTCACGCTCAAATGATCTCAGCGAGGTTGTTCCTCACCACGTGTTGCAAATGCATCAAATGCATCAGTTTCTTATATTGTTGATACCCCATGCTTTCTGCATCATTAAAACATTACAGTACACATTTCAAGTGAACAACGTATCTCTTCAGAGAAGCGCTAGCAAGGGAAACCTCTGAAGCCCACAAAGATGCAGTGAAACACATTAGCATGATCTCAATAAAGCAACGGTGAACAGATCTTTAAACAAATCGCTAACGGCTTCATGGAGGTGAAATCAGACACACCGTGAGCCAGGCTAGCCTTCCTCTGTTTTTACAGTAGCAGCACAAAGCGGTCTGATCCTTCGCTCTTTCTTGAAAGAGCTGCAACCAGCTACCACACTGTGGGAGGGTATCCCTAGCAACGCATCCGCGCTGGAAACTAGGTCAAGCCCCTCCCCTCGGTAACACCCTACGCCAGTCAGGAAAGCCGCCTCTTTATCGCCATGCGTGGATTTCTAATTGTTAACACATTCTTTATTGTCTCCGCAGACAGGAAAGTGGCCATTTTTGGGGCAGGCTCACAAAACAGCAGGATCTCTACAGCAGTAATCTCTGACATAAGGGCACGCCGTCAGACCAAACTGGCTCTCATCCGATTTGGGGCAGAGTGGGACAAAGAGGGTCTGTGTTATCTGGTGCCCAGACAGACCTGGACAGCAGACAGGAAAGCTCCTGAATACAACCCCCACCCCCCTCCTGTAAATGCAACAGCGCCCCCCCCCCACCCCCCTTCCAGTAAATCAAGACATCGCTTTTTCCTCTGGACCAACAAGCAGTGGACTGAGGATCCCATGAACAAGCATAAGCTCTTGGTCAATGGCAGAATATGTCCTTGATACTATTTTTTTTTTTTTTTTTGCAGGATACCAGATGTGGTATAAATCATTGTGTCCACCTGTTTCCATACAGAACATCACCCTCCCCCACCCCATCACCCCCCACTCCCGCCCCCACCCTGACCCGTAAGACTTAGGAAGACAGTTTATAAGATTCATTCAAGAATATATTCAATAAAAAGCAGAGCATATGAGAATTGCATATGCTCGAGTCCCAAGGGCGGCTTTTGTATGTAACAGATGTTAAGGCTAAGAAAGAACGATTCATTGGAAGCAGCAAATCATCGTTATTCTGACTTGCAGGGACAGGAACATGTGCAGCTGCTCAGACTAAACTGACAGTTCTCCAGCTAACAGGCACAATTAGCAAGCCAGTCAATAGAACCGAAGCTGCTAAGTTCCTGTAAATTGTCACACGAGCCGATATTTCAAACGGAGATTAACCAATATCATTTCTCCCTATTTGATGTCTTTGTCCCAGAGCTAAGTGTTTCCAGTGCATGAACAGTATTGGAAGAGTGCCACTCAACTAAAAAAAAAAAAAAAAAAAGCGCATTTCTATTTATTCATTTGGTGAACATCTGCCGCTCTTATTCGAAAGAGTCTCAGGGCGACGATACTGATCCGTGAACAGTTTCGCTCGTCACTGTTAGCTCATAATGAATGAGCTTTGGGTTCGGAGAGGGGAGACGCAGATCAAAACTCCTGTTCTGAACGGAGAACGCCGCGCCGAACACAGAGGAGCACTGCGGAAGACCGCGGTTAAACCTTCATGAGGGCTAGCCTTCACACGGCGAACGCTTCAGCGGCCTCCGCGATCCTGCAGCTCCTGCGGGGAGGGGGGCGCACCCCCTGTCGTATTAGGGCCCGCGCCCACGACCGCGTCATCGGTACCGGTCCCCACACCACCCGCGTTCGACCCAGAACCCAACTCTTCGGGCCTCGCTAACCCAGAACCCTCCCCAGAACCAGGGAAGCACGAGCGACTGAGAAGCTGCCAAGTAGGACAGAAAAAAAAGCTTTGAGAAGTCAATACAGGTTGGCTGTCACCGCACACGGCGTTCATAAAGTGAGTTTCTTTACTGGGAGAAAAGACAAACGACGAATGCTTTTTTTCCATACTCAGCACAGTCCTTGGCTGTCTTCATTTATTACATGCTATTTTTTGCCGAACATAGGCCCCCCCCCCCGTATCTAGGGCAAATTATATTGCTTACGTTTTACATGTAACCCATTCATGCAGAGCACTAACACTACAAGAGCAATTCAAGTTAAGTATCTTGCTCCAGGGCACAAAAGCAGAAATGGAATCAGTGGCCCAACACAGGTCTTGAAAACCCAAGGTGACATGAAAAATACAGCTAAACACCCCACTTCTTTCATCTCAGTTGTTCAAACTCAATTCACAGAAGTATCCTTTTTTCCGGAATTGGTCGAGTTCACTTTAAGGATATTGCATAGTGTTGGGCAGTATGTCTCTGGGCTTTCTTTCCGATCACCATTACATTAGGATGTTCAATGAGCCAAACGCCGCCCAAGAAAACAATGCCATTGTAACTGCAAAGCCTTAAATGACACATTTAATTTCCCTGAAGAGAATCGGCACTGGAAAGGGAGAGACTGAGAGAGAAAGAAGAGAGAAAGAAAAAGACGAAGAGAGATGGAGGGAGAGAGAGAGAGGAGGGACGGAGGGAGATAGAGGGAGAGAGAGAGAAAGAGAGAGAGAGAAGGAGGAAGGGAGGAAATAAAATGGAAGTAGACAGATGGAGAGAGCGAGATCCTGGCATGGGCAGAGCATCTGGGAAAAGCATCTGGTGAAATCACACATGCTCCCGCTCAAAGGAAAATCTACGCAAATGAAAGGTTATTACAAATCATGAGCTCGATGACATCCCACAGATTCCATGCCATTACCCATTACCCCATTACCCCAGGCTGCTGGCACCACAGTGCCCTGTGCCCTGTCCCACACTCTTCTGCCACGGCTATAGACCATGACATAAACATGGGAAATAACCAGTTACTTTACCAGCCACGAGAGAGAGAGAGAGAGAGAGAGTATGAGAGAGAAAGGGAGAGAGGGAGGGAGGGAGAGAGAGCGAGTGAGCAAGAGAGAGAAATGAGGGTAGATGGGGGGGGGAGGGGATTCAAGATCAATGCACTACTAGGAAAGCCAATTCCACCCTGAGGCCCACACACAGTATCCCGCACTAATGATGCTGTACCCACTGAGCGCAGCGCTCTTCATGTACAAACGCAGAACCGCGTGCGTTCAATATCCAAATGCTAACGGTTAAAGCCGAAGGTAAACACAGGCGACGTCGCCGTTCAGCAGGAATAACGTCTTTCTCTCTCTCTCTCTCTTTCTCTGGAGATGCTCGGTGATGTTCCTCAGAGGGAAGGTCTATTTCATTTCAGCTGAAAGAACCGCCTGTAGCATCTCTGCATTCGCCGTCCACAATCTCCCAGATCGATATCGCCGGGCAGCGATACGCATGTGACACAGGACACAGGGCAGGGCCCGGAATAAGCCTTCTGTATGGATTGCTACTTCGAGCGTGAAGAGCTGGCTGGCTCACTGCAGCCACGGAGAGGAAAAGAACGGAACGTCATTACACATTCATGCATTGCTTTACTCTCAAATAAATAAAAAAAAATGAATATTTCATAGCCGGTGATTATTTACGGTAAATTAAGAAATAATGAGAGGGGAAATCAAATCCGATCTTCAGGGAAACTCGGGGAAGGAAAAAGGGATGATTTTCTGCAGCGGAAGCAAAAAAAAACGAATAAACGGAATGAGACAAGGAGCGGAAATTCACCCCTCCATCGCAGGAGGGCACGTCATGTCTCTCTACCTGCGGCTGGGCGGAGCTAAACCGGCCTTAATGAGATGTGAAATGATCGTTCGATCGTCGAGGCGTAACTGCGTAGCTGCGCAGTTAGCTGAAGCTCAGCTCCGCTGAGAACACGCCCCCAAACGCGCAGTGTTTTTAAAATCTGCATTCACAAGACGCGGCCTCACACTTCAGCTACACACCGCAGCTTCAACCACCCCATCTGTGGGCTTCCCATCCATCCTTGTGCTAGGCGATTTCTGTGTTCAGCAGGATGTTAAATGCAGCCCTACGTACATTACATTACAGGCATTTAGCAGACGCTCTTATCCAGAGCGACTTACACAACACTCTACATAGCATTCACACTGCATCCATATACACAGCTGGATATATACTGAAGCAATGCAGGTTAAGTACCTTGCTCAAGGGTACAACGGCAGTGTCCTACCAGGGAATTGAAGGTTACAAGACCAGTTTCTTACCCATTATACTACACCGCCTCCCACATGTGCATTTTTCATAAATTAACCAGTTTGTATGTTTGTAATTCCCTGACCATGGATCCTCCAAAGGAAGTCCATATTAAAAAAGTAATGAAGAGAGAAAATGCAACCATGTGACAGCTGTAATAAAATGTCAAACAACAGGAAAAGGTAGACTGCAGAACTGAAGCCCACAGTCTTTGTTAATGCACAGCGTGCAATTTCTAATTGTGTGAGTGTGTTTATGAGATGGAAGGTGTTACTTCAAATAGATAGTTAATATAATCACAAAATAATAATGTAATCATGTAATAATGAAAATGTGCATAATTAAATATAAATACAGGTATATGCGTTTGTGTGTATGATCTGTGTGTGTGTGTGTTATTTTCCATATATGTTTATCTGTGTGTGTGGGTTTGAGTTCAGTTTTAACACACACACACACACACACACACACACACATTATTTAATTATGCACATTTTATGTAATTATTACATAACTGCATTATTATTCTGTGATTATTTTCACAATCTCTTTGAAGTAACTCTCATTATCGCTCACATACACACACTCACACAATGATACATGAAATTCCAAACTGTACATGAACAAAGATCATAGCCTTCATTTCTCATGACATAGACAAAACCAAAAAAAACTGAAACACAAATATTAAACCATAGTCAATAAGCTTTGATGATTATTATGATGTATCTAAATACAGTGAGTTTTTCATATTGTTCATAATATTACAACACATCAGTTTCCTTTTCAATAACTGCAAAAAGCATACTTCTACCCATAACGGATACACCCACAATAATCTCCTGAAAAAAAACCCAGCAAGTGTGTCGACATTAAACTTATTCAGGTCATTCTTATCACTCCCCCAAAAAAGAATACCCTTGAAAAACCCTGAACAGTACAAAGCACAGCCTGAAGCGAGCGGAGACCTCTGTAGCATGCCGTCAACGGAAACGCAGGCGACGTCTGAACAAAAAGCTGTGAGATAAGACCCAAACTCCCTTTCTCCTATCTTTAATTGCATAAAAAAAAGAAAGCAAACATTTGAATCAAACTCTGAAGAAAACTACTTCGAAATGATTTCCTTCGAGAAAGGTGAAATTGAACAGTTAGACCGAATCAAGTTTTTAGGCTTCTGGATTCTGAAACAAGTCAACACAGTGCTGTACACACAGAGCCAATGACAGGAAGAGAGATGAAAGACCAGCGTCGGTTAAACGGAGAGAAAATGATACCTGTGTCTCCCTCGGAGCTGAAAAGACTGGCCAGCATTCCACTCCGATGTCCCCATAAACAGATGTTCAGCTGTGGGCCACCACTACACTATTCAGCACTGTACCAGTGCCAACACACTGATGAGCAATTATCCCCATCCAATCACTGGCCCTCTGTTCCCACATCCCTCTCTCCCTCTCCCTCTCCCTCTCCCACCCCACTTCCACCACCCTTCAATTCTCTATCTCTCACACACTCTCACTCCATCTACTTCTCGTCCGCTCTCTCTCTATCTCTCTATCTCACACACACACACACACACACACACACATCGCAGAGACATCTGCTCTGTGTGTATGCGCGCAGGTCTCAGAAGATCCAATTATACAGGCATTGTGGGTACTTTGCTGGAATGACGGTACGCGATACACTGTAGCCATCCGGTCCCCAGGAGGCCAAAGTCAGACGCAAGAGCAAGACGAACCGAACAAAATCAATGAGCGATAGATTAGGACGCGGGCTCGGGAAAAACAATCCCGCGCGGAGGTCCTATCTCGCTCTATTCATCGTCAGACCGATTTGGAATTTTGGTAGGGATGCGGAAGAGGAGGCCAATCAGCTGGGGGAGCGTCCCTTTAATGGGGAAATGAGGTCATGCAGCGCCACTGCACCAGAATGGGAGCTTTCCTTTCCAGCCATTAACTGGGGGGGGGGGTTCCTCGTAATGGCCTCCACATGGGCGCTGTAACGACTCCGCTGGACGCCGGACGCAGCATTCTGCCCCAGTGCACCATGGGGAGAGGCTGGTAAATGGATACGGACTGATTGCATTACCAGACCCGAAAGGCCGGATGCCCCCGTTCGCTTCCCCCCACCCCCCCCCCCCCCCCTTCATTACCGCCGCACGCGCACTGGTGCGCTGGTGCCCGACGCATCGCGACCGGGGCCCCCGCCAACTCCGCCGGCGGCGCACGGAAGGAGGGACGGACCGCTACGCGCCGCTTACCGCGAGCGTGCCCGCACGCAGGAAACACGAAGCGACCGCGGGCGGCCGTGCTTTACCGCAAAGGCACGCGGCTCTGCCGCCGAAGAAGCCAAGAGCAACCGAAACCCAGAGGGCAAGCGCTCAGAAATAACAAATAGCGAGAAACGCTCCCATTGGCTGCTTCGTTCTCGCTGGCGCCGCTAAGTTTCGCAGTCTCTTTGTTCCTCTATGGGCCGGCGGTAGTAATCCAAAAACGCTAACGACGGAGGCCTGAAGGAAAGAAACCGATAAAGGCGCGAGGGTGGCTGTTTTTCGGTGTCTGTGAGCCATTTTGCGAAACAGTTCTGGCTTCTCAAATCGCAGGACACCACATGTTTTGGAAAACAGAGCGCTCTCTGTCCTCAGTGCCGCATCTTTAGACGTTTCCAGATGTACGCGTGTACCTCTCTCGTAGGCCTACTATTGGATGCTCGCTACCCTGTCTTAAACCCAGGGCTAGGACAGAAAAGACAATGAGATTGATCTGTTAAACATAAAATGTCAACTTACTTTCAAATCCAGAGCCCTCCCTCAAAAAAGGATTATGCCACAAATCAAATTCAAAACAACCACTACAAAACTCACTAATAACTAACAGACGTGAATTTCCTCCCAATCCTTAATTTTGGTTGAAAAAAAACTTTATTTGGATGATGTAAAAGGTAGTTTACAAAAAAAGAGACGCTTACCATCCTATGCCCTGTGTTCATTCTCAGCTCTAACAACCGACAGAAGCAAGGTATTGTGGGTACTTGGTAGTATAGCACGGTAGTTAGGGACTCATTCATGTAACTTCCAGCTGTATGAACCAAACATATGCAACCCATCTGTGTAAAACGGAGAAAGAGTTTCACCTGGTCAAACACTGTAACCGTGCCACATGCAGATAGAAATGTTCTTGGCCCCTGCGATATTTGCATTGGATCTTTCCACCGCGCAGTATATTTCCAATCTTGCGTTGTTCCTGTCTCCGTGGGGATCTGAGAGGCCTGAAAGCTGGGCTCGGGGTATGCGGTCAGAGCTCTGGCCCAGATTCCCTCTTCCTGGTTTTCTCATGACATGAATCACAGGGCCGTCCACCGCCTGCAGCCGGAAAAAAAAAGGAAGAGGAAGGAATTCCAGCCCTGTAGAAACCGTGCGGTTTTCCGATCTCATCCCGCACGGTTTCCAGCTTTGCAGCGCGGAGCCGGCAGAGCCAAACGGCAGCAGCGCCGCCGCGCCGAGAAAATCGAGACGTTCGGAACGTCCCTTCGGAATTTCAGCTCTGAGCTCCCGAAATCTCCGGCATCCAGGAGAAGATTTCGGGGAAACGCGAGAGCAACTTGTCCCGACATCGTCTCCGCTTGAGCGCCGTTAATACTCTCGCCCCGAGCCTCGCCGTTTCACGGAACGCCGCTCGTGGCGAACTGAATATTCATACCACCGCCACCGCCGCCGCCGGAGAAACGGAAAGAGCCCCCCCCCTCTCCCCGACGACGGGCCGACGGCGATGAAAAAAGCCGAAATGCTAACCGCCATCGCTCCTCGTTAGCGTCCGAGCGCTAAGGGGACGGACGCCGCGGCTACCTGCTGAAGCCCGCGCATCGCGGAGGGCATCAGACTTCCAGGGAAAAGCCGGGCCTCGCCGCCAAGAAAACGCCGGCCTGTCTCCAGGCATTACCATCCCTCTTCCTGCGCCTCCTCCTCCTCCGTTTCAAAGAAAAGAAGATAGCAGCCGGCGCAGGACTGGGGGGACGTTCTGAAAGGAATTACGGGCCTTAAAACTGTGGCAGGCTTTGTCCTCGCCCTGACGGGAGGACCCCGGGGGCTGGCCGTGCGACGCTCCCGGCGCTAGCCGGTTTGTTTCCGCCGTAACGAGGCGGTCGACAGGGTCTTTCCGCGCTCCTGAGGCCGCGCGGCCGGGCGTTGTCAAAACAGGAAGTTACACCTCTGCCTCCGTCGATGGCAGGGCCCTCCGCTCAGAGGCGCGGGGCCCGGAGCCGCGTAATTACCGATATGGAAATGAGGAAAAGGCTTTTGGGCTTCCGCGGCGCTCTCTCTGCGGAGCTGGGGGTCTGAGCTGATGAGCGAGAGGTGTTTTTTTTCTGAGCGGCGCCGCTGGACGTTCGACCCGCGGCCGTGAGCTGCAGGAGGTCCCGCGGAGGAGGGGCGGCGGTCACGTGACCGGCTCGTACGCCCCCCGGTGTTGCCGGGGCAGACCGCGAGTCACGCGCAGTCGCTCGCTCACCGTTTCCTGCTCCCCTCTGATTCCTGCTCCTCACCGTCCCCTGCTCCTCTCGTTCCCTGCTCCTCTCTGTTCCTGCTCCTCTCTGTTCCCTGCTCCTCTCTGTTTCCTGCTCCTCTCTGTTCCCTGCTCCTCACCGTTCCCTGCTCCTCACCGTTCCCTGCTCCTCTCTGTTCCCTGCTCCTCTCTGTTCCCTGCTCCTCTCTGTTTCCTGCTCCTCTCTGTTCCCTGCTCCTCACCGTTCCCTGCTCCTCACCGTTCCCTGCTCCTCTCTGTTTCCTGCTCCTCTCTGTTTCCTGCTCCTCTCTGTTCCCTGCTCCTCTCTGTTGCCTGCTCCTCTCTGTTTCCTGCTCCTCTCTGTATCCTGGAGGCAGGCACCCCCCCCCCCCCCCACACCCCCCACCCCCCCATCCCCCCATCCCTCCCCAGGTCCCAGCAGAGGGGAGGGGCTCCTCAAACGACTCCTCTCTGGGTATTTAGCCATGCCACGGCCGGGCTCTCCAGCTCAGTGGGAGAGGAACTCCTGTGTGGTTTAGAATGAGTCAAAGCTCCTCGGGACATCATACCCACACGCACCACCGCACACGCGCAAGTACACCCCCACACGCCTGTGCACACACACAAGCTCACATAAGCTCTCTGTTCCGTCTGTCTGTCTCTGTCTCTCACGCACACACATGCACACACACACACACGCACACGCACGCACACACACAAGCTCACATAAGCTCTCTGTTCCGTCTGTCTGTCTCTGTCTCTCACGCACACACATGCATACACGCACACGCACACACACGCACACACACGCACACACACACAAGCATGCGCACGCGCGCACACGCACACACACATGCACGCACACACAAACAGGCACATGCACGCACACACACAAATACAGGCATGCACACCTCATAGTTTTACTGCACAGTACCTACAAGAGAAAATGAAATCAAATTGTACAGCCATAACTTTCAAACTGGAGGTAACATTTGCAAACACAGTATGGAACATCCTAATGTAAGGGTGGGTTGCAAATAACGCAGCCTAACTCTCCTTACTTTGTCTAGGTCAGATGGTACCTCTGCACCTCACTTCATAATTGTAAAAGCGGTCATCTTAATTACAGCTAATCACAACAAGAAGTGACGGGAAAGCCGCCAGCAACACCTGGGATGCAAGAGGCCACAGGGCAAACATCTGTGCAGGCAGGACCCCACTGCTCGCTTCTGTTGCCATGGTAACAGCTAACAGACCATGGACGATCTCGGAAAGCCTGAAAAATATTGAACACAAATGTAATACATGCACACACACACCCACACACACATGCACGCACAAACACACACGCGCGCACGACAAACAATGTCAAGCAATGCTGACAAACAAACGCACGCCCACACAAACGCACACACAGACAAGCGCGCAGTTTATTGACTGCCTCCAAGCATTGGCTCTCGGCACGTGTGAGTTCCAGTTATTGGACTGTCAGGATCGATTTGTGGCTGTGGGTACGGTGTCCACGTTAGGACACCCTACCTTCCCTTTCTGCAGTGCGTTATGAGAGAGGTGGATAGGTGAGGAGCAGAGAGTGTGGTCGCCAGTGAAGAGAAGGAGGAGGTGGAGGAGGAGGTGGAGGAGGCGGAGGAGGAGGGAGTGTGTCTGATGTAAGGGTAATCAGTGAGGAAGGAGGTTGAGGGAGTAAAAGTATAAAGTTAAATGCTCTAAAACACTGCATGTAAAAAGTACTATACAGTGTGTGTGTGTGTGTGTGTGCGTGTGTATGCATGTGTTTGTGTATGTGTGTATGTGTGTGTGTGTGTGTGTGTGTACCTGTGTGTGTGTGTGTGTATGCATGTGTGTGCGCGTATGTGTGGACGTGTGTGTATGCATGTGTGTATGTGTGTGTGCCTGTGTATGCATGCGTGTGTGTGTGTGTGAGTCTGTGTGTGTATGAATGTGTGTATGTGTGTGTATGCATGTGTGTGCACGTATGTGTAAGTGTGTGTATGCATGTGTGTATGTGTGTGTGCCTGTGTATGCATGCGTGTGTGTGTGTGTGAGTGCACGTGTGAGTACGTGTGTGTATGAATGTGCGTATGTGTGTATGTGTGGACATGTGTGTATGTGTGTGTGCCTGTGTATGCATGCGTGTGTGTGTATGAATGTGCGTATGTGTGTGTATGCATGTGTGTGTGCACATGCCTGCGTGTGTGATGTGAGGCGTGTGTATTTGAGTGGCAGGCACTAGCACTGCTGGTTGACGGGCTGCTCTCTCACCAGCAGGCCGAGGCTTCAGGGCTTCACCATGACAGATGACTGACCGGCCTGGTGCAGCTCTCTCGCTCTCTCTCTCTCTCTCACTCTCTCTCTCTGTTGCTCTCTTTCTCTCCCTCTCACTCTCTCTCTGTCTCTCTCCCCCCTCCTCTCTCTCTCTCTCTCCCTCTGTCCCTCCCTTCCTCCCTCTCTCTCTCTCTCCCTCTCTCCCCCCCTCCTCTCTCTCTCTCTCCCTCTCTCCCTCCCTCCCTCCCTCCCTCTCCCTCCCTCCTTCCTCTCCTCCCCCCTCTCTCTCCCTCTCTCTCCCTCCTCTCCCTCCTCCCTCCCCTCTCTCCCTCTCTCCCTCTCCCTCCCTCTCCTCTCCCTCCCTTTCTCTCTCTCCTCTCCTCTCCCTCTCTCTCTCTTCCTCTCCCTCTCTCTCTCAGTGCCCAGGGGGGTGGCATCCATTCCACACTGACCGGGTGTCAAAGCAGGAGAGCGGCAGCTCTCTGCACGCGCAGCTTCTGAATAAACCCTCCCTTCGCTGGCTGACCTCTACACGGGCCCGGGGGGGAGGGGCTGCCAAACTACAACACAACGAGAAACACTTTCCTCCCGACGCACGGGCGCCGCCAACAGCAGAAGCCGCGGTAAAACAGCGCCGAGGGGGAAAGTGACCTTCAGCGACGACGCCGTCCTCTCAGAGCAAACCCAACGCGCGTAATTGGCTGGAAACAAAAAGACAAAAAAGCCTGGCGATTGATGCTGCTCCACAGGGCAACAGTCTGTACGGAGGGGCGGGGGAGGGGGCGGGGGTGCGAAACGCATTACCTGTACAGAGCAGAGCGGGGCGAAGCCGTAGCCGGGGGGGGGGGGGGGCGTTTCAGAGCCGGTGAGGGAGACGCGGCGGAGGGGCGAACGGCGAAGTCCTTATCCTCCTTCACGGCTTCACACTTCACCAGGAGCCCTCCAAATCAATTTCCCCCCCGCGCGCCTCCCCTCCCTTACCCCGCCTGTCAATCACGCGGCCTCGGAGCAGCGGGGAATGCAGATCAACCGACCCCCCCCCCCCCCCCCTCATCCCCCCGCCCCCGGTCTCAAACGTTACTATGACAACAAAATCATGGCTCTGCTAAATGTGGCAAGCCATTATCGTCAAATGAGTTTCCCAGAAGCAGGCGACCCCAGCGTGATGGCAGACCCTGTTACATTGTTATGTTCTCTTTTTTTTTCCGACCGTCGTGACAAAGGCAGGTGTCCCCGCTCTCGTTAATATCGGGGGCCGCAATCAAGCGCCGAACGTCGCAGAGCCACCGCACAACACGCCGCGCCGCGCACACTGAATCCAACCGCTTTAATTCCACCGCTATGGTGAACAGAGAAAGCCAATCGTCTCCGCTTCGCCGTTCGAGGACCTGGCAGGAGGCAGCCGCGTTTATGTAATGCCCAAACAGCCGACCATCTGGCGAGGGCCGTGGCCAGCGAAGAGAGGTTCCGCGCAGCTAGCTACCCAAACGGGCGTCCTGCGAAAGGGGCTCAGCTGAGATCAGACAAACAGCGCCGAGGAGCCAGACCAGCGCCAAGGCCCCTGCGCTGACCGCTACATCATCGCTAAAAACAACCCACACTGCCACATACACGAGCAAACTTAAACATCTTACATTTACAGAGCATTTAATGCTAACGCGAGGACACTGTCACTATCTGTGTAATTATCAGATTGGATGCAACTGGTGCCACGCATTTTAAAGGATTCCTGTGTGATGCAGGATCACCATTTTGACAGTTACACTGTGCTCTCATTCTGTTAAATACGTTCACGGAAACTGCAGTTCCTGACGCAAAACAAACATCAGCGCATGAGACCGGTGATGAAAGCACAACATTAATTTGAAAAGAGATGAAATACTGGGCTGTGATGGCTTACTTTATAATGCACAAGCACACAACCCGCCATCCACTCCTCACGCAGAAGCATGCGGTTTCCAAATGAATGATGGTCTGATGGATAATGTATTCACAACGGGGCGGTGTCTAAATAAACCCAAAAAAAATCCTACTAGCCTGAACGTCTAGTAGTCTCTCGAAGTGATCTGCTTCTTATTTAATTCTGTTTTTTATTTCAGTCTTTATCACCCCCCACTAGTTCACATGGTCTTCACATTCTCATGAGTAACAGACAGACCCTTCCATAACACACGACAAAGCACGAAACCTGTCAGCTGCAGCGAGACAAACACATTCAGAACCCCTGCATAGACAGAGGCAGAGCAACCCATTACTTGGCGAGGGGGTAAAAAAAACCGCCCACAAATGTTACTTCGGCAAATGTGGCTACAATCAGTAGGACATTGCAATGATATGAGTTAGACGAAGAAAAACAACATCCCCGTTGGATTTCTGTCGAGCTTTGGTGCCATGTCAACAGAACAATAACAAGTCAGACGCCCAATCAGTGGCCCTTTTCCCCAAACAAGGCTGTTTACCAGCGGAGAACTCAAAGAGCAAAAGTAAAAACACGTGTCCAGGGCAGAATAAGCATATTTCTCTCCTTGACATTAAGTGCAGTTGAAGTAGAGATTAGCCGTGTGATGTGGCTAGCCCCCCCCCGCGCGGGGCCGCGAGCTCGCTCCTCTCTCAGAGCCGGGGGGCAGGTCGCTCGGCTAGCTCGGCTAGCCCGTTTCCCCTAAACTCCACATCGAGGGCAATCAGGATCAGATGTGCAGGGGGGCCCCCGAAAAAAGGGGCTTTACCCTCCCCGTCAATTTTAGAACGATTACGACTTCAAAGGGGGGGGGGGCGGGGGGGGGGCGCTAATCCATAACCCGGGGAGGGGTTTCTGAAACCCGCGTTTGAGAAACGGGCGCGTAAACCGGATGATCCGACCTCCGGGGAGAAGGTTGAGCCGAGAAGGTTCTCACGTACGGTACCAAAGAGTGACGCGTACTAGCGTACGTCACAGGCTCAGCCACAGTCGCCATTTAAATTCCACAACAGAGGACCTCTGGGGCTTTCTCTGTCCTTAACACAAACTACGCACACACACACACACACACACCTACACACACACACACACACACACACACGCACACACACCACCACACACACACACACACACACACACACAGACACACAGACACACACACACACACACACACACACACGCACACACACACCACACCACACCACACATACACACACACACACACACACCTAACACACACAACACACCACACACACACACACACAGACACACACACACACACACCAAAACACACACACACACGCACACACACCCACACCACAGCACACACACGCACACACACACACACAGTGTTACCACACACACACACACACACAGCTTTACCACACACACACACACACACACAGTGTAACCACACATACACACCATTACCACACACACACACACACACCCTTACCACACACACACAGACACACACACAACATTACCACACACACACACACACACACCTACACACACACACACACACACACACAGACACACACACACACGCACACACACACACATCCACATCTTCAGCCATATTCAGCTACCCATTCCCAGCCCTCCAACCCACCTCACCACCAGGAAAAAATAATAATAAATGCACACATCCTAAAAAAATATGTTTATAATGAAATTCCTGGCAGATTTCCACTCCGCTTGTCAGTGGCAAAGACACTCTCCCCTGTCGGAAAATAGGATCTCTACAGAGTCCTACAGCTGAATATAGATGAACACAGGAGAGGAGGCAATTATTCAGGCATCTCTCCCCTCTCGAACGGTGCGATTCAAGAGAGCCGCACGTCACTGGCGTCTGACAGGCTTTCTACAGGCATTCCTACCGACCCCGGGCCAGACCGCAGGGTAGTCTTCAAATTAACACGCCCGCTTTGAGGCATATGTTAATTCCGCCATCCCGAAGGCGATTTTTAGCCAATCTTCCGACTTGAAATACCTTTTCAGGACCAACCGGCCTTCCTGACATAGATTAACTGTGCCAACAAAATTCATCCGAGAAGACTTACCGCGACACCGTTCGAAATAACAGCCGCGCAAGAAAAATGCAGCCGTAGAATTCAAATATTCCGTAATTACCGCGGGGCAGGAGGAAAGGTGACTGTAACAAGCGTCGTGTTTCACCCTGACGTTAACGACGCTTACCTTCCGCCCGGCTCTCCCCGTGTTATTACAGCATTGTGTTCCCGCCGCCGACTGTCGGGAAGAGAAGAATAGAGGCTAGAAAAACGATCGCCGGCACCTGGCCCGTTGGTGTCTACGCATGCAGACGATCCCGTAAATAAAAGGGCCTGTCTTCAAAAAACAAATACATACGCCACCTGGATTGTGCAACTCCATCAAAATGAATTTGTGCTTGAGAAAGGACAGAAGGGAGTTTTAGGTAGCTCATTTCGTTGATGGCGGCTAGTCACATGACCACGATATGACATGACTACATTACAGGCATTTAGTAGACGCTCTTATCCAGAGCGACTCACACAACTTTTACTTTAGCGTTTACACTGCATCCATGCTCAAGGGTACAACGGCAGCGTCCTACCCAGGAATCGAACCTATGACCTCTCGTTTTACAAGCCCAGTTCCTTACCCACAATGCTACGCTGCCGCCCACAACGATATGCGCAGGGTATCCCAGCACGTCGGCGAAAGGATAAAGTGGAAGCAAAAGAGACGTAAAAGAGAAGAGCCTCTCTCCCTCCAGGTGCCGCGGTCTCTCTCGGCAGGAAGCCCGCGACGGAAACGTCCGGCCGCGCCGGCGGCCGCTCTTCAGACCGCGCTCGGCCCGCGGGGTTTCTGGGGGAGCGAGGTGAGCCGAGGACGCGAGCTGCCTCGTCCGCTTCAGCTTCGCCTCCCCGGTTCGCATTGTCGTCGCCGCCTCTCAATACCCAGCGAGCACCCGCCGTGAGAAATGCCACAGGTAAGGGAAAGGCCAAGCGCTCGCTCCGCATTAGGGTCTACGGAGCGGCGCCTGCGAGAAAACAAACCCGGGAGCGTTTCGGTAGCGCGCGTCGCTGTCTCACGACTGCGTCTTTCGTGTTTTTGTGTCAAGCAGGTAAAAATACTGAGTAATGTGACTCAGTGGGACACAGTTTTAGACAGTTGTAGAGCTGGGGCTGCTTGAGTCACCCTGGACTGCCCACCCCGACGGCTGAGGGAACCTGTGAACCCCAGCCACGTGTGTGTGTGTGTGTGTGCGTGTGTGTCTGTGTGTGTGTGTGTGGGTGCGAGTCTGTGTGTGTGTGTGTGTGGGTGCGAGTCTGTGTGTATGTCTGTGTGTGGGTGTGGGTGTGTCTGTGTGTGTGTGGGTGCGAGTCTGTGTGTATGTCTGTGTGTGGGTGTGGATGTGGGTGTGTCTGTGTGTGTGTGTGTGGGTGCGAGTCTGTGTGTCTGTCTGTGTGTGGGTGTGGGTGTGAGTGTGTGTGTGCGTGTGTATGCGTGCGTGTCTCTGTGTGTGTCTGTGTGGGTGTGAGTGTGTCTGTGTTTCTGTGCGTGTGTGTCTCTCTGTGTGTATGTGTCTGCGTGTACACGTGCGTGTGTGAACTTCATGCCAGGGTAGAATTTCACAGCAGGTGTCAAATAATCACAGCTGCATCACTAGCTAATGTATAAATAATGCATCCCAAGACTACATAGAATAGGGAACTACTGTACAGCGCCACGTATCCCATGACTCCCATGTTCGCAGAGAAGCTAAGCTGAGAACATAGATGTAACATGCTCGAACCACACAGGTAACAACCTCCCAGAAAGCCCCAGGGAAATCAGTGGCCCAAACCAATTTCACTCAGACCCTCCAGACTACCTCACTTTCACCCACGCTCCTCCATTTTCTTTTCATTTCCTACTGCACTGCGCTGATGCTGAGACTCTTAATAAAACTCAACAGCTGGTGGTCAGCCTGAGACATTCAACTTTTTATATTTATATATTTTGCATTTATATACTGTGCTACTCATCACAACTTCTGTCATTAACAACATTAGCCACTCATCATGTGTATCCTTCCCTTTGTAACATCACTGCATTGAATTGAATGGATACCCAATGAGAATAGCCCAACTACCCACTTTCTTTTGTGCTGTTGTGAAAACATACACTTTCAGCCTTCATATGATATGAGTGCCAATGTACTTTGTACACATCACATATAAAAACTGGTGTTTTTATATGTAATATACAGTATACTGTTAATCTTCTCTCATTCCATAGTCCATCTCTATAGTTCAACCAGTCCTGCTGCTAGCCTATTCAAGAGACACACAGGGCAGCTGGAAGAAGTAATAAATAATGCACATAATTATTATAAGGTACGATACTTTATTAATTGTCACATTTTAGTCTACATTGGGATACACATCATTACTTTACACTTAACTAGGAAACTTCAGTTTAAAAGCTCTCCAAGCACCAACACTGTAGGCCTCACTGAAGTGCTCAGTCCAGGATTTTTTTCTTCTGGTCAGATTACTGTAAAATTTGGCTACAGTTAGTTTTCCTCTCTCTGGTCTCTGCTGTGTAGTTCTCATCACCGCAAGGGTAACTTCATCCCTCTGGGTTCAGTACGAGCAGGAGAAACGGAGCGGGCGTAAGGTCTCTCACGTATGTTTGGCAGACGTGTGGGGGGGGGGAAACGGTGCTCTGTCCTGGGCTTGGCCTCCCTGTTTCACAAACAGCCGGGCTAAGCCCGCCGCTATTATCACTGCGCCTCTCAATTTCCGCAACGGCGCGCACCACGAAAACATCTCCTCAGCCTCCCCGATATTACGGACATATTTCTTCATTTGGAGGGGAAACGGGCGGGAGGAGACGTCTCTGGAGAGGTGAGAGAGGAGCCGGGCTGAGGGGGGGGGGGGGGGGGGGGGGGCAGGGGAAAGACCGCGGCGGCGGCGTTTCAGCGCCTGCCAAAGCAGGAAGTGAAACGGAGAGAGGAACGCATCGCCTCAGATGAAGACAAGGTAACTTCCTGGCCCCGCCGGGCCGGCGTTCAAAAATGTACGGAGGCCGCATTCCTGCGAGCTTGTTCATGGGATCGAACTGCGGACTCATCAAAACCGTTTCTGTTCTCGGGTTCGCCGGAGGCCTTTGTTCATTCCCAGGGAAAGACTTTCACATTCCTGCGCTCGCTGTTCCAGTGTCAAAGCTAGAAGACCAACAGATGTCTGTCTGATGAAAAACCCGAACTGCCTGATTTTGAGAGTCACTGAACCGCTTCCAAAATAACCCTTCGCAAACCCTTCTCATGGGGTCAAACATATGCTAGCGAAACCTCAGCATATATGTAACTAGGCTAATCATTTACATATTAACTACATGCTAATAACTAAATGTGCATATGCGTGATGTCTACGGAGCAGTGAGAGGTCTGGCACCATTCAAAGCTTATTCTCATCACCAGCACAAGGCTTCAAGATGCAGTGGCTTTTCAGGCATAATAATGCTGCTTATATCTGAGCTAGAACCAGTGAACCTGCTGCACCTCATTTCTGATGTGTTCTGCTTTGCAAACCATTTAATCTCTTACCTTCAATTAAACCTGCCCAAACAAATCAGGTGCTATCGAGGGAATCTGCAGGCAAGTACAAAATCTACAGAAACGCAAAAGCAATCTTGATGGAAAATTCCCAAATGTCGTTATTATTCTAAATTAATTTTCATCCAGGTAGATTTCACCACATTACGACGGAAGATACACTTATTCAACAGCAGCTGATTCTACAGTTTGCCAGTTGGATTTAACAGCAATTTTGTAGCAGTTCATTATTTGGCTCAATATACTGTCAGACATTTTCACAAGACCAAACATACTGTTTGTTGACCCTTGGCAAAGCCTTCTGTCTAGCATGAAATTTGTCGGAACCGCAAACAAACAAAAAGCTTGCTTTACTCTTCAAAAAAATTTTCAGTGAACTTTTAACTTAAACATACATACATTCCACTGCTTAATGGAGACAGATTTACTGTTTTATCAATTAGGACTATTAAAAACGTATGAATGTATACACCATGATTATAGTTTACACTGTATTCGGCAATGTATTTTTGTGAACCCCAGGATGAAAATATGTTGCACTGTGGTTAGCAGGGAACTGAATGAACAAATAAATTAATAATGCGTAGCGTAGTAGTGTTTAATTTGCAAATTATTCATAAACACCGCACCAGGCTACTAAATAAAAATGAAAATGCTTCAGAAGTTTATGATCCTCTATATCTTTTCAATGAAACAGAAAACTACAACAGTAATGAACATAATAAGGCCATTACTGAAACCACTACTTGAAGAGAAATAAATTGTTCTGAAATACACATATTCTCTGAAGAAATAAATCAAAGCAATGAAAGCTCTTAAAAGTTTTTTTAAATTTTTTTTTTAAGCTCACTATGGTTCAGATTATTGTTCAAAGGAAAAATGAGAACTGACACTAATTACCACATTATTAATAAATTGACACTTTATATGTGTGTATTGATGTTCTTTTTATACCAGATTCATACAAGCTTAACTAAATACAAAGAAAGCCATGCGTTTGTGTTCACATTGGATACGCACAAGATCCGGTACAACAGAGACCGTTTAAAACAGTGAGATCGGAGAAGCACTACATTACATTACATAGCATTTATCTGGCAGATGCTTTTATCCAAAGCGACATGCAATGAGCGCGTACCGAAGGTCATTGGAACAACTACAAAACACAGGTCCGATACGGTAAAATACTCATTCTGTAACAGTTATTCATAACCATGAACACATTAAGTCCAGTTTACACAGGAAGCATAGGCTAGGTCAGAAAGTTACAGTAAGTCAAACTAGGAGGCATGACAATGAGCTACGACATCAAGATAACGATACAAGCGCAGTAGAAGCGATTCCTTGACACCACCGCACCGGACACGTGAGATTTTCTGATGAGGAGGTCACTTCCTGCGACAGGACAGAAAAAGGCCATGCGCTGCTCCGGCCTGAAGAGCACTGTACTCCCGACATTCCAAGGGGAAGGGTGAAATTCCATTTGGCATTCCGCATTCCGCCAGCATGCTCTGCCTGTGACTCACAGGAAGTGACACGGTGATATCTCCCCGGGTCTAGCCACAGGACGAGAGGGTGACACCGGACACGCTGGCTCTATTATCAGAGCCCGGCGCCAGGCAGGAGGCATATACAAGTGCCCAGTCCGAGAGGGGAAAGCGCAGAGACTGACAGCCACAGACAGGAGAGCGATGCCTTCTGGGAAATCTGAGCACTTTGATCTCAGTCCCTTAATACCCACAGGATTCCAGCCTACAAATTAGTCTGCTCTGGAATCTTCAGGATTCCAGATTGACAAGTTAGTCTGCTCTTCCCAGAGTTCAATATTTCGGCACGCAACCTTTGCTAAACTGGCTGGTGGAGGCAATAAAAAAGTTAGCCAAAATTTCTCAGGGCCACGCGACTGCCCTGTGATTGTTCCCCTCGTTGCCTCCACAGGAGGACGGAGAACAGAACTGCCAGTACGGAGGGCGGTGGGTGAGCTGCAGGCTGCAGGAAAAAAATGGAGGAAATGCTTCTGAGGTCGGAGGTTTGTGAGTGCGCTCGCATACCGCGCTCTGGACCGCGGACAGGGACTGAACGTCAGCACGGACACAGCGTGGGGCCAACGCTGCGGTTACCCAGCCTGTGACTCATACGGCCTTATGCTCTGTGCGTGCGTGTGCGTGTGTGTGTGTGTGTGTGTGTGTGTGTGTGAGCACACTCCATTACTCCATGTGCAATCCATCTCCCCCTGGGCATGGAGGAGTTCACTCACACACACACTCACACAAAAAACAGGCGCGAACACACACACACACACACATCGACACACACACACACACATGCACACGCACACACACACACACACACACACACACACACACACACACACACACACACACACACACACACACACATAGTTATAGCTAAGCTATAAAAAACAGAGGAGATGGGAGCAGCACTGCAGTTTTAGATGCTGTCCTATGGGCTTAGACTGGGAAGAGAGCAGAATCCGTTCTTGATATACTGAGAAATATATACCTTTGTTACTCAGGATAAAAGAAGAGGGAACATTTTAATTTCAAATTCTACTTTTGTTCTGCTCTGTATTCACACGAGGTTTAAGCAGCACGGCGGCCACAACAACACAGAACAGTACTTCAGCATCCGATCAGCAAAATGATCCACACTGGAAATGGAGGCAGACCTTCTCAATTTACCATTCTGGACAGAAAAATCAATGCCTCCTTTACTCCAGCCCTTCAGAAGCCTAAAAATATCAGTGATATTGGAGTGGGCCTTTTCTGACTGAGCGGGGAGAGAAACACCTAGAGCCACAGAGGGGTCGTAGGCCCAGTCTCACTTCAGCTTCAGACATTTACACTAATGGCCCAAACCTACCGGCGAAAAAACTCCACACAAACAGCAAAAAACGAGTCGCGGCGAGGGCTGGCCCCGCCCCAGCCGGGCTCCGATTGGTCAGCCGCCGTCCCGCTCGGCCTCGCGCCGCTCTGGGCGTGCGCAGGAAGCCAGCGACGCACGCGCAGCTGCTTCGCAGGGCAAAGCCGTCGGCCCACGACGGCGTGATTCTGGCCTCCGCGGCGTCGGGCGCCGCAAGGTTTTCCGGAGCGGCGCTAGGCGGGAGGCACGGTAAATCGCCGCTTCCGCAGGACGGGGCCGACGGCGGCCTCTCCACCCCGCCGCGGCTAGCCCGGCGCAGGGAGGGGGATTTACGACACGGGCTCCTCTCCCGGAGAGACCGATAAGAGCAGCACATTTCCTTCGGGCTTCCCGTCGACTGCGTAAATCTGGCGAACGCCTCCCGCGGCCCGGCCGCGGCGGCGGCCTCGGACTCTAAACGAGCGCCTGTGCGTTCGCCGCAGGGGGTATAAAGCAGCCAATGAACGGAGGCTTTCAAATCAGGCCCACAAATCGGCCCGTCGAAGAACACTCAGTTTGCTGGTGAAGGTGGGCGTCTCTAATTTGAACTCAAAGCAGGCCTTCAACAGCCTCAGTTAGAAACTGTAAGAAAACATTAATGACCGGTGCAGGGATAGGGCCTTTCTGTGTTCAGTCATAGCCATTTGTCTGTGGAGAGCAAGGGGAAAAAACATGTGGTTTTAAAAAGTGATTTTAAATCAATTAGCTGACGAATCATTCACTTACCAGGAAGCGCAAAACAAAAAAGGTTACACAAAGCATTCCAAAATTCCGGTTCACAGGTTCAGGATATGTCCTCTGAGAAATGGCGGGCGGTGCCAAATTTAGGAGCTTCCGGTTTGAACCTTTTCACTAACTGCCAAACACCAAGCCAAACAATGCTTCCAATAAGCTGTGCCACAGTTTAGCAAGCGGGGTCAACGGCAGCGCTGCCGCAAACGAACACGGTGACAATGCCGTTCTCGTTCCATTGTTGCTACGGTTTCCTCTTACATTCAGAACAACAGCGAGCAGATATGACAAGTGTTTACTATCAATCAGAACAATGGCAGGTTATGAGGACCACAGCCACACAAGGCAGCTCTGTACTGAACATTGGCCTTTCACACGCTTTTGAGAGAAGCGTGTGAAACAGATTTGGCTACTTCATTCACCAAATGACTGCAGTTCGAATGGCAATTCTAATGTACACACTACACGAGGAGAGCAAGCACATAAGAGTAAGCTACATGGATACTATAAGCCATTCAAAACCTTTCAAAAAATGATCCTCTCTAACTCTAAAACAGCCATTTCTCACAGCTAATGCAATTTTCCAGTTTCATTTGTTATCGCCACTCTTTCTAGACCACTTTTCTGTACATGCAATTAAATATAGTCATACTCATTAGCCACGATAATTAGCCCTTACTCCCAGTCTTCTTAAATACAGGAATCAACACTAATCTTTGCACTCACCATACCATTGACTACGAGCAAAAATGACCGCCAGCTAACTTAATTACATTCAGATATATATCACAGGGCTAATTAACACTTAGATTCACCTGGCGATCAACCTACGATGCAACCCAATATCAAACAATTCACTATCGAGAAACATTTTTCCGCTTTTTGTCGAAATTACACGGCGAAAAACACACACAGTTCCTCTCGGGCACAGTGGAGGGCAGAGGCAATAAACACACTGTTGTTATAATTAGACCGCAGCTCAGCATGGGATGGAGCCCATTCCAGGCCGGCTCGGTATTTCTGCGCGCTCTTTGTCAAATGTGCATTAGGAGCCCTCGTCCAATCGTAATAGCCCTCACAGCGGGGACGGCCTGCCCGGGTCCAGCGGAGCCACTGGGTGCGCTCGCTTCTCCTCGTTACTCAGCACTTAATTGGCCAATTAAAGCGACCGCTTACACAGCTATCTGACCTCTCAGGTCCGCGTTCCTCGCTGATTTCAAGGAAAGAACAAAAAGCAGTTCACCCCAGGGCTCTCTAGAACCAGGATTAAAGACCCGTACCTTATTCTTAATTCATCTGAATGCGAAACTTCACTGATCAGAACATCACATTTGATGTCTCACGTGTCTGATGAAAGGGGGGAAATCAGACAGGACTCGATACACAGTACGTATCACAAACCTATTCAAAAAAGGGCAAGGCTCGTCTGACAGAAAGCGCTGCGTCGCAGAGCGGAGGCGCTAGCTAGCGCTAGCCGCGGGTTAAACGAACGAGCCCTCCCACGCGCTCGGCCTCCTCGTCTCCTGCGCGGCGCGCAGCAGCCTGGCAGTCGTCGGCGGGGATCGCCAAGGAAACCGTTCATTTGCATAACGTTCCGCTGTCCTCGCTGGCCCACATAAAAATGTAAATCGATACAATATAAAAGTGCCCTCGACACAGAACGATGGAGAGCGGCAGTCCCGTCTCCCACAAACGCACAAAGAAACGGCCTCATCACAAAAAAGGGGACGAGCGCCACACGGCATTAGGCATGCGTTTCGGAAGTCTCTCGCACGTGCCCACAAATGATTTATTCAAAAAATACATGGCATACTAGATAGGTTTAGTATCTCATCTACGCAGGTTCCTAAGATCAGTGATGCAAAAAATCATGATAACAGTGGCGAGGCTTGGTCAGTATGATTAACGCAGAAAAATAGCATGTTTCTCATTGAATAGAAAACGCACAGGACAGAAGACAGGACGGGATGGACGACCACCTTCTCCCGTGTCCCCATGTGTATTATTCAGCTATCGGGTCAATAGCACCAGCCAAGCATCTCTCAGTGTAAATTAAATCTCATAAAAAACACGTTTTCAACGTACAAAAATGCCAAGTTACTAAAAAGGATTGATATCAAAATGACGCCAAGTTACGATACTACAAACAATATAGGCTATCTTGCCTCACCGAAATGACATAAGATGTATCTCAAAGCAATGCTACCCAATATTTCCTCAGTTCTTTCAAGTCACTTGGCCCTGTGTATAAGCATGCACTACATGGACAGGCCAAACATATGTGTGGATGGCTCTCTCACAGTCAAGATTGATTGAATAGGTGTGTGCATGTCCAATTTGTATTGGTATGTAGGCCTATGTATTTCGCTGCCCAGGCTTTCTGTTGCGTGAATGATAGTATGTTTCTTGGTACAAGTGTGTTCGTGAATGTGAATGTAAGATGCTGCCAGGGAAATGTCCCCATGCGGATAAAGAAGTTCTCTATGTATGTATGTACAATATGTGTTTTACATGCAGTATTTATGGTACGTAGCAAATATACAATAACTTGCACATGTACTCAAATTCAGTTCAGAAGCAAGTATAAACATGTTTTCTGGAGAAATGTGCTTCCTGTCGTTGCTCAGCAGCAGTTCTGTACATTAATGAATTTATACATTAATTTCAATGTACAATGTTCAATGTGTTCCATGAGGCAATTCGAAATATTTGTCTCTTTGATCTGACAGAAAGTTTGCATGACATTGTGAAATGGTAAGATTAGAAAACACAGGGCCAAGTGACTTGAAAGAACTGAGGAAATATTGGGTAGCATTGCTTTGAGATACATCTTATGTCATTTCGGTGAGGCAAGATAGCCTATATTGTTTGTAGTATCGTAACTTGGCGTCATTTTGATATCAATCCTTTTTAGTAACTTGGCATTTTTGTACGTTGAAAACGTGTTTTTTATGAGATATCAGTTCTTTTTGCAAAGCGTTTTATTATGAGAGTAGAAATGCGACCCTGCAAGAAACGGTTGTGGATTATGGCTATCGTTGTGTGAATCTGTACAGTCTGATGAGCGTGTACCGTTCAGCAGTTTCGGTTGCTATATATGTAAAACAGTGGCTGTGAGAAAGGATGCAGTGGCGTAAGCGTAAACGCATCAGGAACGCAGATGGAATATGGTATGTACTCACGGATTTGACGTCCATCCAACGAGCCTTGACTGACAAAATAATCAACACGCCCGTTAGAATTATAACTCCCTAGGTCGCAACTTGTGTAGCCTTCTGTCCTGCTCCGTTTCTGTTATTTCGTGGAGATGCACTTTTAGTGTTTGTAAGGTTTATCCTTCTGTCCTGCTCCATTGTCTGTTATTTCGTGGAGATGCACTTTTAGTGTTTGTAAGGTTTATAAGGCATTTTGATAGGCTTATCTGCAGGTAGGAATCCTCTTCGCTGTTTTGCTAAACGAGAACCGGAAAACATGATAGTGGAGAATAGGAGCAGACGCATATGTCCCAGCAGGCTTTGCATATGAGAGAAAACAACAGTGTGAGAGAAATTAAAATGAAATTACGAAATTCCGTAGTTGAAACAATATGTTTTTAGCAGAATGGGCATGTAGGTGAAGGTTGACATGATCACGGAGTATAGTGCGAAGTAAATGGAGTGACCATGAGCGAGCTTATATTCCTTATCAAATGGTATATATAACAGTCGGTATTGAACGTTAGTTGTTGAAGTGGAGGGTTAAATAACATTGCACTCATTATTTGCCTGTACTGTAATGTAATCTATTGCACGAATGTTTTTTTCTCATGTTCAGTGCTAGTAGTTATACTTATGAGTGAATCATGATTTTAAATGTAATGTTTTAATGCGGAGTTGCAGAACGTACACGTAGTAAGTGGCTAGATACTATGTGGCTAGATAGAGAACAGGGCGAGGTAACATGAATGTAGAAACGTGGCGTTTGCTGATATTAAGGTTTTGTACGGTAGCCAAGTGAAGAAATATAGTTAGTAGAAATGGCACAGTGGTGAACTGGTGTAACTTTTAAATAAAATGAATACATTTGCGTCATGAAATGCATATGGGTGGCCGTGAGTGAGTGAGGTTTACCAGTCTGTGACTTCGTTAGCTAATGCCATAGCAGGGCTGGGTTTTTGTTCCTTTTTGTTGCTACTTTTTCCCCTTCATTCAAAACAACAGGGGGAAAGAATGAAAAGCTACAATCAAAAAATGGCGGGTTATAGGACCCAGCCACACAGGCAGCTCGTTGAACATGGCCTTCACACGTTTGAAGAAGGGGGGAAACAGATTTTGGCTACTCCTTCCCCAAAAGATGCAGTTCGAAGGGCAATTTAAGTCACCTACGGGAAGCAAGACATAAGAGAAAAGCTACAGGGATCTATGCCATTAAAAACCCTTTTTAAAAAAATGATCCTTCTATCTAAACAGCCCCTTTTTCCCAGCTAAACAATTTTCCGTTTCATTTTTTACCCATCTTTCAACCCCTTTTTTGTACCCTTAAATATCATATATAAAACGTAATTGCCCTTAAACCCCCGCTTCTTAAAAACAGGAATCAACCTACTTGCACCCCAACCCATTTACTACGAGCAAAAATAGCCCAGCTAACTTAATTTAAATTTAGATATATATCACAGGGGAAATTTAAAACCTTTGATTCACCCGGCTAAACCTACAGCAAAACCCCAAATCAAAAAATCCTATCGGGAAAAATTTTTCCGCTTTTTGTCAAATTACACGGGAAAACCACACAGTTTTCCCCGGGGACAGTGGAGGCAAGGCAAAACACCTGTTTTAAAAGACCGAGCCAGCAGGGGTGGGGCCCATTCCAGGGCCGGTCGGTATTTCCCCTCTTTGTCAAACGTGTATTAGGAGCCCTCGTCCAATCGTAATAGCCCTCACAGCGGGGACGGCCTGCCCGGGTCCAGCGGAGCCACTGGGTGCGCTCGCTCTTCCTCGTTACTCAGCACTTAATTGGCCAATTAAAGCGCCCGCTTGCACAGCTATCCGACCTCTCAGGTCCGCGTTGTTCGCCGATTTCAAGGAAAGAACAAAAAGCAGTTCACCCCAGGGCTCTCTAGAACCAGGATTAAAGACCTTATTCTTAATTCATCCGAATGCGAAACTCCACTGATCGTAACATCACATTTGATGTCTCACGTGTCTAATGAAAGGGGGGAAATCAGACAGGACTCGATACACAGTACGTATCATAAACCTATTCAAAAAAGGGCAAGGCTCGCCTGACAGAAAGCGCTGCGTCGCAGAGCGGAGGCGCTAGCTAGCGCTAGCTGCGGGTTAAACGAACGAGCCCGCCCACGCGCTCGGCCTCCTCGTCTCCCGCGCAGCGCGCAGCAGCCTGGCAGTCGTCGTCGGGGATCGCCAAGGAAACCGTTCATTTGCATAACGTTCCGCTGTCCTCGCTGGCCCACATAAAAATGTAAATCGATACAATATAAAAGTGCCCTCGACACAGAACAATGGACAGCGGCAGTCCCGTCTCCCACAAACGCACAAAGAAACGGCCTCATCACAAAAAGGGGACGAGCGCCACACGGCATTAGGCATGCGTTTCGGAAGTCTCTCGCACGTGCCCACAAATGATTTATTCAAAAAATACATGGCATACTAGATAGGTTTAGTATCTCATCTACGCAGGTTCCTAAGCGATGCAAAAAAACCATGATAACAGTGGCAAGGCTTGGTCAGTATAATTAACGCAGAAAAATAACATGTTCCTCATTGAATGGAAAACGCACAGGACAGAAGACAGGACGGGATGGACGGCCACCTTCTCTCGCGTCCCCATGTTTATTATTCAGCTATCGGGCCGACAGCACCAGCCAAGCATCTCTCAGTGTAAATTAAATCTCATAAAAAACACGTTTTCAACGTACAAAAATGCCAAGTTACTAAAAAGGATTGATATCAAAATGACGCCAAGTTACGATACTACAAACAATATAGGCTATCTTGCCTCACCGAAATGACATAAGATGTATCTCAAAGCAATGCTACCCAATATTTCCTCAGTTCTTTCAAGTCACTTGGCCCTGTGTATAAGCATGCACTACATGGACAGGCCAAACATATGTGTGGATGGCTCTCTCACAGTCAAGATTGATTGAATAGGTGTGTGCATGTCCAATTTGTATTGGTATGTAGGCCTATGTATTTCGCTGCCCAGGCTTTCTGTTGCGTGAATGATAGTATGTTTCTTGGTACAAGTGTGTTCGTGAATGTGAATGTAAGATGCTGCCAGGGAAATGTCCCCATGCGGATAAAGAAGTTCTCTATGTATGTATGTACAATATGTGTTTTACATGCAGTATTTATGGTACGTAGCAAATATACAATAACTTGCACATGTACTCAAATTCAGTTCAGAAGCAAGTATAAACATGTTTTCTGGAGAAATGTGCTTCCTGTCGTTGCTCAGCAGCAGTTCTGTACATTAATGAATTTATACATTAATTTCAATGTACAATGTTCAATGTGTTCCATGAGGCAATTCGAAATATTGTCTCTTTGATCTGACAGAAAGTTTGCATGACATTGTGAAATGGTAAGATTAGAAAACACAGGGCCAAGTGACTTGAAAGAACTGAGGAAATATTGGGTAGCATTGCTTTGAGATACATCTTATGTCATTTCGGTGAGGCAAGATAGCCTATATTGTTTGTAGTATCGTAACTTGGCGTCATTTTGATATCAATCCTTTTTAGTAACTTGGCATTTTTGTACGTTGAAAACGTGTTTTTTATGAGATATCAGTTCTTTTTGCAAAGCGTTTTATTATGAGAGTGAGAAATGCGACCCTGCAAGAAACGGTTGTGGATTATGGCTATCGTTGTGTGAATCTGTACAGTCTGATGAGCGTGTACCGTTCAGCAGTTTCGGTTTGCTATATATGTAAAACAGTGGCTGTGAGAAAGGATGCAGTGGCGTAAGCGTAAACGCATCAGGAACGCAGATGGAATATGGTATGTACTCACGGATTTGACGTCCATCCAACGAGCCTTGACTGACAAAATAATCAACACGCCCGTAGAATTATAACTCCCTAGGTCGCAACTTGTGTAGCCTTCTGTCCTGCTCCGTTTTCTGTTATTTCGTGGAGATGCACTTTTAGTGTTTGTAAGGTTTATCCTTCTGTCCTGCTCCATTGTCTGTTATTTCGTGGAGATGCACTTTTAGTGTTTGTAAGGTTTATAAGGCATTTTGATAGGCTTATCTGCAGGTAGGAATCCTCTTCGCTGTTTTGCTAAACGAGAACCGGAAAACATGATAGTGGAGAATAGGAGCAGACGCATATGTCCCAGCAGGCTTTGCATATGAGAGAAAACAACAGTGTGAGAGAAATTAAAATGAAATTACGAAATTCCGTAGTTGAAACAATATGTTTTTAGCAGAATGGGCATGTAGGTGAAGGTTGACATGATCACGGAGTATAGTGCGAAGTAAATGGAGTGACCATGAGCGAGCTTATATTCCTTATCAAATGGTATATATAACAGTCGGTATTGAACGTTAGTTGTTGAAGTGGAGGGTTAAATAACATTGCACTCATTATTTGCCTGTACTGTAATGTAATCTATTGCACGAATGTTTTTTTCTCATGTTCAGTGCTAGTAGTTATACTTATGAGTGAATCATGATTTTAAATGTAATGTTTTAATGCGGAGTTGCAGAACGTACACGTAGTAAGTGGCTAGATACTATGTGGCTAGATAGAGAACAGGGCGAGGTAACATGAATGTAGAAACGTGGCGTTTGCTGATATTAAGGTTTTGTACGGTAGCCAAGTGAAGAAATATAGTTAGTAGAAATGGCACAGTGGTGAACTGGTGTAACTTTTAAATAAAATGAATACATTTGCGTCATGAAATGCATATGGGTGGCCGTGAGTGAGTGAGGTTTACCAGTCTGTGACTTCGTTAGCTAATGCCATAGCTATGCAATGCGTGAAATATCATTAGCGAATCTGTCGGTGGTTTTAAAGAAGAACACAAGCCAGTAAGCACAGAAGAGCTTCCGTTGAGTCCATATGGCTTAGCAATATTGTAGCCGGTCAATAACTGAACGTACAGACGGTAAGTCATAATGCATATATCTTAGCAATATTGTAGCCGGTTAATAACTAAACGGTGAACGGCCGGTAGATATGGTGCAAAAGCAATAATTAAGAAGTAGTAGACAATTATTAGTGAGGGTCGAAGCAAGTAAAAGAAACGTGTTCCAAGCTGGGCTTGAACATGCGACCCAGTGTTCTCAAGCCTGTAACCTTACCCACTAGGCCACGGTCAGATTAGCTGTTCAAACTGCGGAGTTGCAGAATGTACATAAGTAGTAATTGTGTGTAGCGTATGTGGCTAGATAGAGAACAGAGCGAGGTAACATGAATGTAGAAATAGAAACGTGGCGTTTGCTGATATGAAAGTTTTGTACGGTAGCCAAGTGAAGAAATATAGTTAGTAGAAATGGCACAGTGGTGAACTGGTGTAACTTTTTAATAAAAGGAATACATTTGCCGTGATGAAATGCATATGGGTGGTCGTGAGTGAGTTTTGGTAAAGCAAATATAGGCGTAAGAAAACGTTAGTGTAAAAGAGGAAATTATCTGCCTGAGGGCGAGTCAGGGTTCAAGCCTTAAACCGGAGGTTTACCAGTCTGTGACTTCGTTAGTGCAGCACCATGCCATAGCTATGCAATGCGTGAAATATCATTAGCAAACCTGCCGGTGGTTTTAAAGAACACAGGCCAGTGAGCACAGAAGAGCTCCCGTTGAATCCATGTGGCTTAGCAATATTGTAGCCGGTTAATAACAGAACGGTGAACGGCGGGTAAATATGGTGCAAAAGCAATAATTGATAAGTAGGCTAGTAGACAATTATTAGTGAGGGTTGAAGCAGGTTAAAGAAACGTGTTCCAAGCTGGGTTTGAACCCAAGACCCCATGTTCCCAAGACTGTAACCTTACCCACTAGGCCACAGGCAGACCAGCTGTTTGAACAGGAAATGTTTCAGAGTAAAAATGTATGGGTATTTTGCGTGTGTATGCGCGTTTTTGATTGGGTCGTGTAGGTGCAGATTTGGCTGGTGTCAGTGAAATGTCCAATGGGGAGACATGTTGCTAGTGGGATAGGCGGCAGGAAAAATAAGAATGAGAAGAAGAAGAAGAAGAAGAAGAAAGAGAAGAAGAAGTAGAAGAAGAAGAAGAAGAAGAAGAAGGAGAAAACGCAAAATCCCCTTAGTTTGGGGCTTTATTGTGTGGACATGTGAAGTTGTTTATGAATTCTGTCTGTTGAAATGGGGTCAGAATGAACAGAATTTAATGTTTTTAAGGGCTGAGTGTCTGTGGCTGTTGTGGTTATTTCTGTGGGGAACCCTGAAAAGTGCCAAAGTCTCGGTGCTGTATAGGTATGGGGCATGCCCCCGCCAAGGCGTAACTTGGCGGGATGGCATACCTGCCATCCCAATGACATTTCCAGGCCTATAGGACTCCAGGTCAGTTCTGTGGCTCAGGTGAGAGGCAGTGAATTTCGCAACAGGAGAAAGCAGGTCCATCTCCCCCCGTGTCCAAAGTTCCTCAATCTAAAGTAATGGAAAAGTGGAGCAGACTCTGTGTGTCACCATTGGGCGTTCTAACCAAGATTGTAAATGGTTAAAAAAAAAAAAGCTGCCACTATATTTAATCTGCTACTGTGAAGGGCAGAATCATGGCTGCAATTTGGGTTACCTCACACAGTTGGTCAAAACAGAGCAGCACCAAAGCATACAATAACCACAGACTCTATAACCACTATTTGTATTTTAATGGGGGATGGTGGATTTACAAGCAGCCATAGACCTGCACATTGTACAATGAGAGTGTGGGTATGTGTGTGTGTGTGTGTGTGTGTGTGCAAGCGTGACCTCGTATTTGTGCAAGTGTATGCATGCATACGTGTGTGTGTGTGTGAATGTATGACTTTATGAATACATGTCCCCGTGTGTGCGTGCGCACACGTGTGCGTGTGCACGTGTGTGTGCGTGTGTGTGCGCACGGCGGTCACGCGCCGATCGAGCGAGCGCGCGCGTGTCTGCCGCCGCAGCGTGTGACCCGTGAGCAGGGCGGCTCTTTTCTCCCCTGCCCACCGAGCGTGTGCACAGGGCCCAGCGGGGCGCTCTCTCTCCCCCGCGAGGAGCGTTCGGCGACCCGCCGTTTCGACGGGCTGTTTTACTAAAGGTCAAACAGCGCGCCGAACGGGCCCCCTTTCACCCCGCGAACACGCCGGACCCACACCGAGCGCCGTCGTGCGCAAACATATCACCACTCGCCACGACCGCGAGAACGGGGCCGATATTTACATGCGTCTGAAATAACGGGCCCCCTGCCCCCATTTTAATTGGTCATCATTATGCCGGGAAGAAAAGGGAACGCTGCAGTGGATTTAATAACCAAGCCGACAGCAAATGGGTCAATTCTGTGGTGTTGTTCACCCGGAACAAAAATGTGTTTTTCGGAAAATAAATGTCGTGCAATAAAAGGAGAATAACAACAGACCGGCATAATACAATAATACAGCTCCGCTCCTTTAGGCATCTTACGCATTCATTCTTTCTCATGTGAAGCAAACGCTGTAATGAAGGAAAGGATTTAATTACATTCCCCAAGAGCCAACTGAAACAACTGCAAATGTTTACAGCAAAGACAACCACGCCGACTGCCAACAGGATTTGTTAAGGTTAAAGGTTCGAACGGCACATTTTATATACAGCGTCTTGTTTATTTTAAAGGGTAAATTCATCCAAAATCACATTTTCATGCTTAATCATCCCACAATTTACATGTGTGAAATAATCATTAGACAAACCACACAACCGTTCCCAGTAGTGTTTCAGCAAGTTCCTGAAAATTAACATGGTCCTCACCACCATCCAGGACAGCAAAGAGATGTGGATTTGAGAGGGGTCTCTGGGAGAGGTCATCGAGGAGGTCAATATGGACATCCTGGATAGATTACGCCACTTGCGTCAAAAGAACATCATCAATATTTCTCAGAATTTTCCAGAAGACAGACTGCGCTCCATTATTTTTCTCATTGTCCCAGAGGGCAATGCTTGATTTTTTAGCGGTTGAGGGCATGCATCATGAAAGAAATGCATCATGGGAAATTGTAGTGTGAGTCAGCTATGTGGAGCTATGGCAACAAAGGCTTTTCATTCATTTTAGCCTGAATAACTCTTTAATTCTGTAAAAAAAAAAGAAAAGAAAATGGACGTATGAGTAAAAAGTATGAGTATCAATAAATAAGGGTCAAATAAAATGCAGATAAGCTTGAAATACTTATTTATTTAAAAATAAATAATTAAATAGTATTTAATTAAGGACAGAGATTCAAACAGCGTGGTGTGTGCATTAAGGAGAGAAATGGTAAGGCAACCTTAGGGAAAATGCACAGCAACTCCTCCTTTCTCAGTGGTTTATTCAAATACATTATGCAAATAAGATGAGCCTATTTCCCATCATCCTCCGTTCAGACAGTTTCTGTGTACAAAGAAGCATGCATCCTTTCCCTTTGCGGCTTGCGTCCCATAATCTTTAAGTATTCTTGAATGATACAAGCCCACTGGGCTAGCTATTACTGCATTACTGTAAGTACACTTGCACAGCCAATGAGTTCTCTTAAAAATAATTTACTCATTCAAAACATTGGTAAAACCCATGTCTCGCTCAACAAAAATGGAATGTATCAAAGCTAAAAGAAACTCAACTCGTGTCTAGTGTTATGAAACTTGTGAACAGGGACTGTAAAAGCTTTGAATCAACAATTTGATTTCCGCACTCCAAATTTGTACTGTTCAGCTTGATTTGAAAATGAACAGACGACACGTTAATATGCCGAGAAAATGCAATTGATTTTCACGCGGATCCAACCGGTCATGTTCGCAATCAGCAATCATCCCTCAACAACCAGAAGCCAAGGGGAAGCTGGGGTTCTGTTGCTAAGTAACGGCCAAAGCTAGAAGGGCCGCACATTCCCTGATTTGATTGTTGGGAGGGACCCCATAGCGAGCGTGAGTCATATCCCCACTGTAGTAAAGCCACAGCAGCGAGAACAATCAGAGGGGAGGAGTCACTGGAGCCTGTGAGCAGGAAGCCTTGGTGGATTATGGGAAATGAAAAGGAGGGTTGAGGAACGGCAGTGGGGGATGGGACAGAAGCAGAAGGTCTGTTTGTGTGGCCAGGAGAAGGGCTGAATGACGGGAGGACAGGCCTGATGGAGAACGACGGGGCGCTAGCGTTAGCGCCTCAACCTCCTCCCCTGGGAGGACGCCACTCGTCCCCGTGCAGCCGTCCGCGGTGACGGCTCCCCCCGTCACTCACTCCGAACAGCCGGTGACCAGCCGCGCCGTCTGTCTCGCTGACCGAATGAACCAGGCCCGGTTCTCACACCGGCTCTCCGCAGTAGCATTATCCAACTAGCCGCGTTCGTTTCAGTACCAACTCCAGCCAGAACCATAGCGTAGGAACACTGAACACGGGGCTAAAAGGACATGGAAAGTTTTGTTAAAAGTTTAGTTGAGAAAAGCATCTCAAAATTTCACTATGACCAGGAGTTACTGCCAGAGGACAAAAGAATGCCAATTTTGAACGATGTCCACTAGGATGAAGGTAAAATTTGACTGATTGTACACAAATGACCATGTACCCCATTATGTATGCCAACAGATATTAAAAATAACCAGAGTCCCTGATGCTATTCATCAGTTAGAAGGTCTGCCTGCTACTTCCTCAAAACAAACTCAATCATTCAATTATTGATGTCACTGAAAGCCACAAGGTAGAAAAAGTTCCCGAGCTGCCATTTTACCTCCGTCACGCAGCCTTCACAAACGCGGCGTTCGCTGAAACATCTGCCGTGCGATTTCCCCCCGCCTTGCCAGCTGAAATAACGCCCTTCACATCTGATCACTCAGCATCATGGGTAATCTTATAGCACTGACACGCAAGGTCACCGTGCAAGGTGTGTTCGCCTCTCGTGACACACTTCCTGCCAAAAGAAGACACGGCGTAGCCCCGCCCCCTCCCCCAGCTGTGGCCTTAAACGGCAGTCGTTTCAGGGACCGTCTACAAATGGCTACTGTTAGAGAGACATTAGCACACAACAGGAAAAATAGCTGGGTGCACAGGCAGACCATTAACACAACCACTTTATCAACTACCTTTCCCCCCACAATATATTTCCCACAGCAGCCTACAATCACATATGTATCAATACAGCTGCAACACACACTTCTTCAACGTGAGCCAGTGAATATTTTACACTGTGCTGGTCACACAGTACTACAGGAGAGCTGGAGCTGATCTGGGAAGAGGATTTTCTTTCACTAAGGACAACCGACAGGCATCTGGTGCGGTTTAGGGAGAAACAAATGCACTGGTAACCTGAGGAACCCTTAGGAACCCTAACGCTGACCCTACGGCTTGCAGGACGAAGCTAATCGTGTCTCATCACTGCGGGCTCTGTCATAGTTAGCTAATGACATACTATAGCTGAGCTTTAAATCTCTGAATAATGAAGAATTTCCCCACAAGCACCATTTACCTACTGAGCCACTCAGGAGCCCCTTGTGACATTTTTATGCGCATAGGTCAGGATGACTTGCATTGCTAACACGTCTGCATTTCTTATATCACATTTCAGCATGTACGAGTCACAGCCAGAAAACGTGCAGCCGGGATTTGAACCTGCATCCATCTTTTCGCCATTTGAGATTGCAGTTTAACAGCTCACACGTCATCAGAAATACAGTCAGTGGAATGGAAAGCGCATGTCACTCTGAGGAGTCGGGAGGATCTACTGGAGAACATTGATAGAGTAAGCTGCCTGCTTAGGGGAGGTCTGGAGCACTGATGGTTACAGCTGACAGAGGTCACTCCTACATTAATATGCAGTCATAGTGTTCAGCTGATTAAATGGGCTGCCACTCAGCAGAGAGATGCTCAGGTGGATGTCTGGCAGGAGAGGTCTGGGGTGCTGTATGTCTTTAACCCCAGCAGCTTGAGCCTGTAAAGCTTTCAGCACCGTCTCTCCCAGGGCAGGCAGCAGGGCGGGCAGCAGGGCCGCCTCACTGCAGCTGCCTGAGCCTGACTGTTTCAGCACAGCGCTGGGGTAAGAGGCACACACACACACACACAGACGCACTCACACAGAAACACGCGCACACACACACACACATACACACACACGCTCGCGCTCACACACACACACACACACAGCCAGGATGGATCCAGGGCAGTGCAGAGACGCACAAGCACTGCCAGCCGCTCCATCTTCTCCTTTCACAGCTCACCAGCTGACCTGCGCACCGAGCGCAGAGTCTGAGGAGGACATTTCACACACCGCTGGCGCTGAGGCTAACTACGAGCTGGCCTGCGGGCAGCGCCGCCAGTACAGGCGCTGCACCCGAACGCTGTACCAGAGCGTGGAGCACAGCACTACACCCAAACCTGGGAACCATGGCAACAACCCCCCACCCACCCAGTGCCTCTACTTTCAGTCAACCCGCTGTGCTCAACATTCCTTTCTCAAATGACACAATTTCTCACTTGACCAATCCCAGTACTGACATTTCTACCAATGGGGAAAATCATATAGAAACATATGAGCATTTGCCTAGACTGCCTAGTCAAATGTATACACCACTTCCAATTCAAAATAAGTGTGAGCTCTGTATTCAGTAAATGTACACAAGGCCATGTAAAGGATCCACGGTGACAATGTAAGACGCTGCCACAGCAATGTACTGCATTGTAGGAAATTCAATTACAAAGACCTCAGTGGTTCAAATTAGTTTAACAAACGCTTTCGTTTCAATAAACTACACACTTCATTATGTGAGATAATAGTGTTCTCCTAAATCCTTAATGAAAAATTCAGTCACAAAGCGAAGAATAAAAAAAAAAGAAATGCTGAACGCTCACTCCCCGAAGCAATTTTTTAAATGAAGCCTTTGCGCTCGCTGCAGTGAAATGCCATACATAAAAATGAAATACCTCACAGGAAAATAAACGTTAAGTGGTGCTTTAGTCCCGACATCACTAAAGTGAAGAAACGCATGTCCACCCACATCATTTTTCCTGCGTCAGCCACCAGACTTGCCGAGAATTTTAAATGTGCCCCCGTTATTTCAATATTGGCACCGTTTCGCCCGTCTCTCCATTCCACTCACTTAAAGAGAGTCTTCTTCTTCCCTTAAAAAGGGACAAAAAGAGGGATTTTTCAGACTGAAGTAAAAACAGGTGCAGCAAGCATTTGAGGGGCAGGTAGATCAACCAAAATTGCATGTGCAGACAAACCCAAAACGAATCCCGAACCTCCAGCGATTGGACCGTGTCGTTACGCAGAATTGTGTTTATTACGGGCCACTCCTTAAGCACCGAGAACAAAAAAGCCAACATCTCATGGATTCCCTTTCCAATTAAAAAGAGGACGGAGACTTCTGGCTATCAGAGGGCCCTGTTTAAAAGACGGATGTGGCTGTGTTGTGTCTAATGTTCTGTTGGGTCTGGTTTGATTTCTTTGTATATGGACACCAGCTGTTGCTTCTGCATTAAAGTGCTTCAGGCATGCACCAGCGGTCAAATCGCCAGGATCCCCAGCAGGGGAATGATTTTAATCTCCATGTATCGATGTAGAAGAGTTAGACAAACAACCAGCCTTAAATGGCCTGATTAGCATAAAGACTGATTGCAAAAGTATATTTGCAGCTTTAAAGACATATCAGATTTAGTCAAGATATTCTGTAGAATGTTTCTTCTTAAACCCAGTTCACCTTTTTATTAGAAAATTTTGCGAAAGACGATTCGATCTTTGATGGAACCGAACGCCAATGCTGTCATCTAAATGCAGCCACTGAAATTAAATCCTTTGTAGCATCAACCCATCCTTTTCTTTTTCTGACACACAGATGACCGGGACTGCAATTTATTCGGAAGGGATTCGCCGAGACTCGTAAAGTGTAAAAAAAAAAAAAAAAGGACAGGAATCGATACAAATGCCCTGCTGGAGGTGCGCTCGGCGTAAATCAGGGAAATATTTCACGCGCGCGAGAGCCTTGAACAGAATCAAATGAGGGTGGAAATGAGAGAGACTGTCTTCCGCGCTCCCCAGGGACTGACAGGACTGCTGAAAAAAACACCCCCCCCCCCCCCAACCCAAACCCCCGGGACCACTAACACGGACAACAGGTGACTGTAAAAAAAACTGGATCGGACTCAACGCAACCCGTCTCTCTGGCTTCGTCTCAGAACGCCAGCTTCGATTTGTCGAGGCCGGCTGCGGACCGCGGCGAAGACGAGATCAGGGGGAGACCGGCCGTGATCGCGACACAGACGCGTCTCGCGTCGGAGCCGCGATAATTCACGCGCAGGCCGAGTTAATGCAGCAATTACGCACCGCGACGCGCAATCCGCGTAATAAATTCAGAGAACTGCACAGCGCAGTTGATCCTATGCCAGTGTGGTCCTACATCACCATGTATTCACTTTCACCAGTGCATGTATAATTAATGTTTGTAGTTCTTTGAGACTTCTGCAACACTTGCTGTAAATGTTTATTGTGGCTAAAATCTAAAAATGATACTTACATCATTTTCAGATGAACAAATGAAGCAAACATAAATGGCGCCCAAGATATGTTGAGAAGATGCTTTTTTTTTTTTTGCCAGTCACCATGGTCACAAAACAGACATTTATTGCTTGAGCCCCTCAAAATGCCACAAAAGGCCTGCATTATAGTTAGATGCTAGTCACACCATGAAAAGCAGATCTCTCCCTCACTACATCACCAACACCGACTGGAGGAAGTACTCGGAAAAATCTGCAGATGACACCCACGAACACAGGAGCCGCCGCACTGTGGCAGCGGCCTTATGTATCTATGGTAACTGGGACAGTGTTCCAATGACCGCCTGGTCAGGGGAGAGGAGGCGACTCCTCTGCAGAGCGAGAGGCTGGCGTGTCGCAGACACACTGCGGGACTGAGATCATCCATCACTTCGGCGGTGTTCAAAGACCATGATGCAATGCTTCTCCGGGGCAGGCAGAACGGGAGCGGCTCACACGCTGGACTGCTCACTTGAAAGGCTGGGGAGACATGAGCGTGGGGACTCTGCAGGGGAATTTAAGCCTCTGTTAAAGTAAAAAAAAAAACAGCGTCGCGAGTTCTGCTCTGCAGAAGCCTCCCGCTGCTTGATTGAGCTCTGGCGCTGCTATCAAAACAAGAGTCTCCCTTTCATTTCCGTAATCCATTACCCAGAATTCAGCACTGCACAGACACATTAATAGCAGATAAGAAGATATGTAGAGAACGAGCAAAGGCAAAGGGGACACACCTTCTGCATCCTCCCCTGTATCAGACTCTCGCACCATTCCAAGGCCAGAGTTCCAGCGGACCTTAACGGGGTGAACGTGGGAAAAGAGGAGTACTGCGGGGTTGGCTGGGTGACACGTGAGCACGGATCTGAGAAAAGACTATCAAAGAAGCGTGCCTTGCAGTATTTCCCACATTACCACAGCACTTACCATCCCGCTTAAGTTCAACGCAGATCGAATGTCTAGACTTGTGGCGTGGTTCCAGGAGAGGGAGAACGATTTAACATCTTCATTCCCATTGGGAACAAAAACAGTCAATTTGATATCAGCATTCTCACATTCGATATCAACACATTTTCAGAACATGCAGGTGTCAAAATATTTCCCCGTATCAATATTGTTGATATGGAAACATATTGTTGACAACCTTGATAGCAGCATTCCCATTTCAGTTTCTTTTTTTACTTTTAACTCGTTGATATCAAAAGTTTTTCTTTCGGTATCTCATGATCAACAAGACAGACTCTTTCATCAAGGGCATCACATCTCATGGTTAAACATTAGGACAGCTGGGCCATACTTGAGCGCAACCATCTCACGGCGAAGATCACAAGAGCTTTCACGACAAAGTCCCAACTGTGCCAAAGGAAGAGCTGGTCTGGGGAGGAATTAAATATAAATGACTGAATGCATCAACCTTCTTAGTATCACAGGGAGCTATTTCTGGACCCCTTTTATCTAGTGATACCACCGCTGAAAATTCTGCCAGTTGTCACGTTTCAATGCATAAACGGCGACGGGGCATGGCAGGTGGGACCTGGGGGTTCAAAGCCGGGAACTTAGCGACAGCTGCCACGGTAACCCCCTGACCTTATTAATGCCCAGTAAAGGACATTTCCTGGTGCTGTCGGCAATCGTTTTCAGCCAGGGCGACGCGTGTCACACGATGCCGATTGTGGGTCATGACAATATCCATTTCCGTGCCTTTTTATGGAAAAAAAAAAGTCTTTTTTTACAGCTAGTGTCCCTAAATCTTTTTTCTAGAAGGCAAGGTTATGGGGCTTCTCCAACGTGCATGACTCACATTAAAAATCGAATGCACACGCAATCCGGCAGAAAAATAGTTCATAGCATGAGGATATGACTGCTCACCTCACATAAAAACATTTCAGTGAGCGTGAACTGCGATTGGTCCAAACAGCAGGCATCGCACGCCTCCGACGCCTGGAGGAAACACTAGAGTTTAACAGCCTACGGTTCTACCCTCCCGTCCTTCCGTGGGACCTTTGTAACGGTCCGCGTTCGCTCGGCTGTGCATAACCCGTTTCAGAGCTCCGGCTCAGCCCGTCTGTGCACACGTTCCAGCGAGCATCAGATTAAACAACAAAAAAAAAAAGGAAAGGATTTCCAGCAAAGTGAGCCGGGCCCAGTTCCGCGCGGTTTCGCTGCACAAGCCCGCCCGCACGCACCTGTTCTACTGCTCGGATCGGCCAGCTCCACGGACTATACGGGCTAAATAAACGCTAGCTGGCTCTCTCCGGTAGGGTCATATATAATCCCCCCCCCTCCCCCCTCAGCCTCCAACCCCCCCCGATTCATTTGCGCAAATATGCTAAAGTGTGAACTGTAAACATTGGACGGGTGCCTGTCTGTGAAATGATACTCTCGCCGCACGCCGGTGTTTGCGTACGAGTTCCTCCTGGGCTGGGGACTATAAACAGAGCTTTATGCTGCGTGCCGACACCGGGCGAACGTATCGCATCCTCAGTCGGAGGTCATAAAGCACAGAAAACGAGTTGCGCGCTAGCAAAGCTGTCATGTTTACAAACACAATGAAAGCGGCTTACAGGGATGCTCTGACCTGGTGGATGAGAAAATTAAGCACAAGCCGCTAAGAGAGGTTTATGAAAATACTGCAAAAGCAGCCCATTTAACCAATTTAAGCTGGGTTTTTTTTAGATGAATAAAATTCCATAAGTCATAAAGGAACAAATAACTACAGGACATTCAAAACAGATATCTGAAGTCCTTTGTTTTATCACTCTCTTCAATGACCGATTTTTGCTTGAGCCAGTTTGAAGCTGAACTGATTTATCCGTTAACAAATGCATAGCTAGCTTTCGTATACACACTGTCTTGTGATAGTGTGTCATTACACTGTGACGCTGTACTAGTCATCTCTTCCATGGGGCCGCACCGCGGTCCACACCACCAGATTTCCAGCCCACATTTCCACCAAGCACTGCCTTCAAAGGGCCTCCACGTGAGAGACGGCTCTGATGACGTCACAAGAGCGCTGCGGTCGAGCAACTGCATCGCAGATAAGGGAGCGCGAAGTTTACCGCTTTCATGGACGCTGAACCACATCTAAAAGGTACGGAGGTAAAATATTTAGTCTGCCGTGAGTTCAGACATTACAGTTCATTTCTGGTTCCAATTTCAAACAGTTGAAGATTTCACCAGCTTATTTTTTACCTTAAAATTTCCATAAAAGCTGGAAATAACAACCGGCACAAAATGACAGGCATGATAAAAGAATGTCCAGTTGGTGCATAGACATGGAGCCAATGCAGGGTGCCTTCAAATAAATAAGTTTGTACACCATGCGCTCTCTTTCTGTTACTGAAAGAGGTGTACCATGGACACAGAGTACCACGCCTGGATGCTTACTACTACTGAATCAGCAAGGGAGCTAAAGTTGTACTGTCAGTTAAAATCAGTGTTCCACCTCAGCCATCTTGCCAGAACACACGCCAATGATATGAAATTGCCCAACTCTAGTTTGTAAAATTCATAACAGCGTCCATGGGTGCAGAACAACAGACAATCACATAAAAATGAACAGTGAATTTGTTCCCCATCATATCAGAAGCTATGGCTACTGGACGGCGGGGCCTATATAACTGCACACTTGATTCCATCAGTAATGAATGCATGCTGCATGCAAACAGTTTTAGCATGTCAGCAGTTAACCTACACTTAGTCTGGCATGACATCACACAGCTTATTGGCACTAAATCTCCACACACAGCTCTTTCTGCCAAGAGCAATGAAGAGGCACAGAACACAGAACACCTCCAACATTCCAACTGTGCAGATAGACTGCATATGCAGTACTTTATAACACGGTTTATTGTAAAAATGTGTTTTTGTGCTTTAGTGTGTTTGTGCATAATCTCTCTCACTCTCTCTCTCTCTCATGCACACACACACATGCACATGCATACACACACGTGCATGCACACACACACACAAACACACACACACCATTGCTCCTCACTTTTCAGTGGCACACATCTCATTATTCGGGCATCTCTCTTTGGACAGTAATATAATGTGAATCTGTAAGGCGGAGTCAGTGATGCAGAGAAAGCCATGCAGTTGTCAGGCCCCAGGTGGGAATCTCAAACACCACACCCCCACACACAGAAAAACAAACAGCAAGACAGCAGCAGAACGAAGGATGGTGAGTGTGGTAGCCTCCACATTATGTGAGGGCAGACCCCAGTTTACAAGGCCTCCTACCCCACCTTCACACACCGAAATGAAAATTAACCTCCACTTAATTAAGACTACAGCCCTACCCACACTCCCCACGGCCAGAGGAACATCCAAACCTCACAGTCATCATCTCAGTCCCTCTACAGGTACCTTACTGTACCTCTCGCAGCTAGTACAGTGTGTAAATAACACAGCAGTGGAGCTTCCAGAAAGCCTCCTGCTGCAGTGTGAAGTTTCTGGAACAAGACCAGGTTTAATGGGGTTGGGCAAGACCGGGAGGGATGTGGTTCACTCAGTAGGGAGCCTAGCGTCAATAGGCTCTGCATGTACTGTACTCTGGGTAGAAAGCGGTTGGCGGTTCCTCGTCTTTTTTTGCCACCAGCGCAAATTTTCGCCGCTTCCCACATTTCACTTCAGCCTTCGTGCAGATCTCGACTCTTCGAAAGGCAGTGGCCGTCCCTGGCAATGGGAGCAAGCGGGGCATGCTGGGATAGGCATCTCCGGTAGGAGGTGTGAATTTCCATTTCAACGATAAACGATGTTTTTGGTTTTTAGGTTTTCCGTTTTTAAAAAAGCGCACGCGGACACCGCAGCCAGCAGAGTGCTCATCGGGAAGCTGACGGGTCACACGAGCCTCGACACATCGGGTCCTCGGAGGCTCCGTTGCTAGGCAGCGCTCGCGGCGTAGCGCACATGTAAAAAAAAAAAGACCATTCTCTAAAGAGCTTCCATAATGCAAAGCCATCAATCTCCTGTCATCAAACGGTCACCCTCGCGCATTTCCAAACACCCAGCCATGTCAGAAACAAGGCTTTTCGATTGTCCTTCGCGTTCCCCTCTCGCGGTTTGTGTGTCAGCCGTAATTACGGAGACCGCCGGGAGAACGCACAAACCGGCGCAGAGAGCAAACCGGCCGCGTTTTATACATCTCAGCACGACGGGGAAAGAAGGAAAAAGTACACCGTTGAAACGTACTGCTTTGCAGTTGCAGGTACATTTAGAATAAATGACCGAATAAACTGCACAGTAAACAATTAGAGCGAAAAGCTGAGCATCCGTATCGAGAGTAAAATTTCCTTCCCCGCTGCTTGGAGTTTTGTTGGAATATATTTTGCTGCTTTCATTTGGGAGATGGCATAGCGAACATTTTTCAGTAATTGACTTGAGCGAGAGTGAGAAGTTTCATCCAATGTTTCCACAGCACATTGCTGAAGTTTTTCGAAGGCAAATAAACTCACAGCTTTTCAACAAGACACAGCTTGCTTTGGTGCCGGTCACTGAAGAGCGCATTGGAAGTGCAGATTTATGTTGGGCTAGGTTCAGACGGGAATCAATACCGGCCACACATAAGTCTGACATAAGTCTGACTGGACAGACAAGGCTTCAGACTGGCACTGCTTCATCTGTCACCTGCAAATAAGACTTGTGATTGCAGGCAAGAGGTTGAGACTCCTGAAATCGCCACTGAGCGGCACAGTAGCAAAGTCAAATAAGGAAAGTCTTCTCCCAGTCTTGCCTCCCATAATGTAAATGTATATATTTTTTATATTATCATAGGCCATCTTTACAATAATGCATTTTTCATTTAGCTATATTTAGCTACCTGCAGGGTAACATGCCAGATTGCGTTATTTCAGATAAATCTTAATTTTCCTTTAAGAAATGTGGCACAGAAAAGACCAGCTTCATTAACCCCAACACCACCAGCGGTGGCACGATGTCACTCTGAAATCAGTCACGTAAAAACCAGCTCTGTGGCTCCCCGGTTCCCACAGCTGCACTGGTTTGGGCCGTGGGCCACTGGGGCTCGCAGAGAGCCAGCAAACAGGCAGCCGTGAACAATGCTGAGGGTGGCAGCGTAGTATAGTGGGTAAGGAACAGGTCTTAACCTAAAGGTCACCAGTTTGGGCAGGACGTTGCACCCTTGTGCACAGTACTTAACCTGCATTGCTTCAGTATATATCCAGCTGTATAATTGGATGCAATGGAAATGCTATGTAAAAACTTTGTAAGTCGCTCTGGATAAGAGCGTCAGCGAAATGCCTGTAATGTAATTTAATGTAATTCACGCAGAGGGCTCAGAAGACTAATAACGTCTATGGTGAGGAAGCAGACAGAGGAGGCATCCTTATCCACAGTAAAATGAGTCTCTATAGAGGTGAAAGAATGGCTCTAATTACAATCTGCCCATTGCCGCGGCGACAGCTTTTAAATGGTCTCAGACAGCAATGGGCTCCGTTTTCCCCGGTTAGATCTGGTACAGAAACGATGCCTTTGGGCTCTTCAGTGCGTGGATGTGCTCAACGACTATGAATGCCATCTGTGAGGACAACCCGCAATCAAAGCTCAGTGTGTTGTGGCAATGTATCTGCTTCAGTACTACAGGGCCTGGGGGCGCTACCAGCTTATTCAAAATGGCTGACAGGCTGGAAGAAAACAGAAACACTTTACACAGTTCTACAATCTGTGAAGCGGTGTAATATACACCAGAAGACGCGACTGCTTGCAGATGACGTAATGGCATAAGGTGTCTATGGCTCCTCTACAGTTTACTGTATCTGCGCTCTGATTGCTTCTCTCCATTAACCTGACTTTTCATGACTGGATCAGAGTGAGATGTGACGGATTGTGATTGCGGAGATCGAAACGACATCAAGCCAGAGGCAGAAGCGATCCACTAATCACACTGAGGGAAAATAAAAAATATTCATGACTCGCAGTGTCAAATCCATCACTGCCATTTCATTTCAAACGCAGTGAGAGTGAGTTAGCCGGCTTACAACTAAACAGACAGACACCAGCTGTCTGCTGCATTACACCTTGATTGCTGTTTTGATGGATATGCAAATGTACATGAAAAAAAACATGGCTGCTCACACATCCCGACGAACAGCTAGCTAGGTAGTACCTCAAATTACCATCTCAAACCATCTGTTTTTATTTGGGAAAGTTGAGTCCCAGGTGACTTGTTAGACTGAAAGCCACAACACCAAGGCATTCAGTGTTGGAACCAGGTAGCGAGCGTACTGGGTACACCAGACACGAGGAAGCACCTTTCTGAGGACTCCTCCCCATCCCTTTGACTGGCCAATGAAACTCTTTAATCCTGCCACACTCCAGCAGAAACTGTCCCCCAATAAGAATTGGGCTAAATCAGGACAGTCGGGACATCTGCTCTTCATATCAATGCATTATTTAGATAAGTTTCAATGGTTTCTTCTTTTTTTTTTTTTGCTCTTTACAAAACATGCTCTTTCCAAGTAACTGCTTTTCCCGTCAGTGCTTGACCCTGGGAGGAAAAGCTCATAAAACCGCAGTGACCTGGAGATGTTTTCCAAAACCTACCATTCATCTTTATAGAGTACCTGACTGAAAGATCTCTATTAGGATCTCAGAACTGGATAACATCCTGCAGTCATTACTGCAGCCGTTTGACAGGGGGGAAAAACAGCTCGCATATTTTCACCTTCCCAAGAGAAAGGATTGAGGTGACTTTTGCGTGCTAACCTATGTCACATTTGGTAATTACAGATCATATTCTGGTCACGTAAAAATGAACTCCACAGTAAGTAAAGGCCATTTAGAAGAATTGCCAGTGCTAGTGACTCTACCCTTTCTGTTTGGGCCTGGAATGATTCAAAATCCCTCCAAAAATCAGTGGGAAGGCCTGGGAGTGTTACCTTATCCTACCTAATACGAGGTCCTGAGAAGGACTTGTGCCCAATCAGATAACAGTGGAAAATCATTACGCTGCCAGCATTAAATCCCATCATATTATGGGACTAACTGGTCAATCCAGAAGCATGAGCTATGTCATAAGCAGCAGTTTATTTTGAATTGTGTAAAATACCCAAGAAACATTTTTTTTTAACTAGGCAAACAAATATACTATCGAAAAACACTGAAAACTGACGACCAAGATTTATTTTCTAAGGTGATGGGCTTAACCAAAACAACATACTGTGCATAGTTCATTTCACAACATCCAGATACAGACACAAACTTGGTTGTTTACAGATGCAATGCATTATGGGATGAGTGCTTCACTCAGCCAGGTCTCATCTAAGATTCAAATACGCAGCAGTGCTGCCCGACTGCCCAACTGATTCTTCAAGTTTTTGCAGAAAAGAACAAATTATAAAGAGGAAACATATGATCATACAATAATAACAGGCACAATATACTGTAGACTATGCTTTTAAAAAGGTTTTTTGTTCTGAACAGGAAATAGGTGAAATATTTATTTCTCCAAACAGCTGCTGTTTTCTGTTGTGAGCGCAGGGCAGCAATGCATTGTGGGTAAGGGAACAGTGCTTTGAGGCCAGAAAACTGCAGGTTTGAAATGCAGCTGGGACCACGCTATGGTACCCTTGAGCAAGGCAATATAGCTG